>NC_056726.1:1860317053-1860449553 GCF_019279795.1 Protopterus annectens | reverse complement strand
ACAGGCCTCATAATGGATGGCCCCTTGCGACAGTCACTCTATTTCACACATCTGTGTATGTCTACTTTTGGCTTATTATAGTGTGTTGTCCTTGGATATATGCCTATATTCCTATCCAGTGTGTGTGTGCAAAGCATGAGTGCTGCATAGTGAGAAGTGTCTGCATTAACATCTGCAAATGCCAGATATGTCTGACCCACTGCTGTTTGCAGACATGGCCTTCATTTGTTTAAGTGTGTGAGATTGCCCAATATGACCTTTCGTTATGTTGTTGGCTGACATTGCCCTCATTTCTCTAAGTGTGTGAGCATGCCCAGTATGCTCTTCTGCATTGAATGTGTGAATCGATTCCAGGTAGTTTGTACTGCAGTGCAGACATTTGTGTTGTACACCTACAGGTAGCATACTGTTTCTGCAGGGTATCTGTCAATAATTTGGCAATATGGGGACAAACTGTGCAGGGGTAGTGTGTACTGTAGGTGATTGTATCTGTGCTGCTTCCGCTGCATGGTACTGCTGTTAGCAGAGATATTCAGACATGTGTACTGTTAGACACAGTGATGTTTCTGTCCTCATGTACTGTCAGATGGAAATTCTTGCTCAAAGTAACAACTTGTGGGACAAGGGTGACTGCAGCTGTGTCTGCTATTGTGGGCAGACACCAATGTATTCATGGTAAGTTATGCCATTCTGGAGGGGGAGCTGCAGACACTTGGTGTTGGGTTTGTGTATCCAGGTCAGCACCTTGGTACAATGTTGGCAGAGGATCCCATACTTGTTAGCCCATCAACATAGCAGTATGGTCTTATCTTGCTGTGGCAATGCTTCACAGCTGTACAGATTTGCACATGTTAGCCAGAGGCAGGGGCCATGGCTTAGGATATTTACTCTATTGTGGTGTACAGGCAAGTGTGTAGCCACCCATTTATGTGTTTGCAGCCAGGGATAGTGTGCACACAGCTTTGTGTCGGACCTTGCACATTCCATGCTGGCCATGCTCCCACACCACCCTCTCTTATTCTAACCTCTTCCATACATTATGCATACATTCTGTGGTACTTTTCCTAAGGCTATCACCACATCACAGGTGTGTGTTAGTGTTGGTTCACAGTTCATGCAGTGGGACATGGTGGACATGTAACTGTGGTTTGTCCACATGGCCTTGCATATGGCTTAAATGGAGTGTGCTATGTTGTTATTTTGGTGTCCATGACATATCATGCATTGGCAGTATGTGTGAGACACGAGCCTTTGGCAGACACCTGTGGGGCATTAGGTGCTGATGCAGGCCAGATGTGGCAGGCCATTGTACTCTGTCACTCCTACAGTCCCAGACCACCATACAGTATATCCCCCCTGGGTTGACAGGGTAGATGTGATAGTTGTTCATGCCAATACCTTCTATCAGTCTTGATCAGGTGGTGTGGATGCTGGCAGGGTGCTACCTACAGCTAGGGACACACCTGCAAGGGACACCTGCACTGCATGGTGCAGTCTTCCACTATTGTCATATACAGGTGGGGTCGTACTGCACCCATTCCCCACATTAGGGATATTGCCAGAGAGGTGCCTGTGGATGGTGTTTGTGTGGTTGGGTGCATGTGTGCTATGGACACTACTAGCATCTGACACACAGATATGCATAGGGCATTACAGTTATGCTGGCATGTGCGGGTACATCAGCTGAATCCCAATACATCAGTCCTACCTCCTTTGTGATCTGCAGGTGTTCAGGCAGTCCTCATCGATATCCCCTACTACAAGTCCTGTTACTGAGACGCATACTTATATGTACAAATTCAAGGGTGTCTCCATTTCACAGTGACACAATATATACTGCATGTCTAGGGTATTTTACCCTGTGTACTGCTTGTATATCTAGCCCAACAGCCATGCCATGTCAGTCTTTCAGATGGTGACACATATGTCCACCATACATTTACAATGGCTTACTACTTGCATGTGTTATACTGGTGGGGATTGTCTTTGGCACTGCAGTCGTGAGGGCTTGTCCTTGTTATCAGAAGTAGTGGGCAATGGCTACTAGTTCTTACCTCAGCATGCATACATACTGACCATTCTCACACATTATGAAACACACACCATCCTAAAACACTCAGGCCTGCATATTGTGCAAATTCTACAACCAATCCTGCTACTTTGGCCACCTCTGGCCATCTGTGCTACACTCGTATTATACCTACTCATACATGTTACTACATTTCTACACAGGATTGGGGGCAGACCTGACACTACATTTCTACACAGGATGGAGGGGACAAACTTGGCTGTTTTACATGTCTACATGGGAGTGGGGGAGCACACCTGACTGTTACTACATTTCTACATAGGGTGTGGGGGCCACACCTGTCTGTTTTTATATTTCTACACAAGATTGGGGGGCACACCTGACTGTTACTACATTTTTACACAGGACTGGGGGGACACATCTGACTGTTTCTACATGTCTACATGGGAGTGGGGGGGGCACACCTTACTGTTTCTACATATCTACATAGGATGGGAGGGGCACACCTGACACATGCACACATTTGCTATGACTGTACTGGTATGTCAGGTACACCATTTCATTCTATATTTTAACCTATTAGACTGATTAGTGGCATATCAGTGTACTACAGGTCTTAGCTTTTGTTGCCCTACATATCAGTGTCTGACTTCCCACCCTTCAGAACTAACATCCCACTGCCTGACCTGCTCTAGTCTGTCTGTGTAGGCCTGGGGTGGGAGGTTGCCCATAGGCATCATTCAGAGGCCATAGCACAGGCTCTGTTTGGGTTTGTCTACATCTGTCCTGCTGGCTGAGACTGTTGTTGGGTATGTGAACCTCCCTGACTGGCATGTGTGAGTCATATGGGCACACATGTCACCCAGCACATTTCTTGCAGTGGGTTTTGTCACCCTGTGTAGTACTGGCTTCAATGATGACTCCAGTATGTGTTAAAGATGTCATGGTGCCACTATGGGTGTCTACTATCTGCTGCCATAACATTCAGCCACCCAATTCCCTTGCATGCTCACATCCATACCACAGATACAGGTAATGACACATTCTACTCCATTTGACAATTGGTAGGTTGATTGACTTACCTCGTAGGTGTGCCAGGACTGAGGATAGTGCTGGAGGGCTGCCTATGTTGGATGCACATAGTACACTCCCTATACATGGCTGAGCACAGGTAGTGTCATATTTGGCATCCCTTTTACTGTATGTGCGAGTCAGAGAGAGGTGTCATTCCCTGGGTCCCTACTGTGTCAGTGTATGTGCTATGCATTGTCTCTTTGCCACTGCCTTGGCATACTAGGCACGCCTCCATCTGCCTACTGGGGCAGGCTCAGGTTGTTCCTCCTCCAAGTTACTCTGTGCCTATGCAGGCCTTGGCATTGGTGGGCGGCTGTTTGGCCCTGCCCTGTGCTGTTCCTGCTGCAGCTGTTTCTGCAGGATCATATTGTGTACCATACCATAACAATTTTGGTACATGTAGCTGGTGTGTCCAGATACTAGAACCGTGACTTGAACATCCCAAACAATCGCTCTATTATAAGTCTGGTCTGTGCATGTGCCTCATTATGGCATTCTTGTTCAGGTGTGTGTGCGTTTCTGATGGGTGTCATCATCCACGGCTCCATTGTGTAACCAGCATCCCCCACTAGGTGACCGTAGAGGATGTCCCCTTTGGCAAATCTCTGGTATAGCTGCATCAGATGCCAAATGTTGGAATTGTGATAGCTTCCAGGGCAGCCAGCACACACATTCATTATAATGCCCTGGGCATTGCAGATGACCTGGCAGTTTATGGAGGGGATGCCCCTGCAGTTGATGTAGGCCCTACCCTGATCATATGTGTGTGCAGTCTATAGCACCCACTACCTCAGGGTATTCTGCTATTTGGTGGAAGAGATGCATATTGCTGGCCAACACCTCACGGGTGTTAAGGAAATATACGTGCTCACCGGCATGTGCTGACATGGCATCCAGGAGCTGGTGGAATACGCTGGATACTGATGCCTGTGAGATCCACATGATATCCAGTTGAGCTTTGGGAGGTACCTGTGGTTAGTATTCCTAGGCCTACACATACCTTGGTATTCACTGGGATGGGTTCCCCTCAGTCAGTGTGTCAGGTGTGGCCACCACAGCTCAGCAATTTGCTGTAGGAGGTCCCTGTCCACCCTATAGCACTCTACTATCTCCAGCTCATGTAGCCCTGGTAGGTTATCCTGGGTCTGTACACTCTTCTCCGTCTCCTCACTGTGGGTTGATTGGCAACATTCACATCCTCACCACCCTCTGCCTCTTGCAAATGTTGTTCTATGTTGCCTGCTGCAGCCCCTCTCTTTTTGTAGGTTTGTTTGTTAAAAGTTCCTCACTTGTATACACAGTGGTGTAGAGTATGGGAAGAACCAGAGGGGAAGTTGCTTGCTTAGTTTATAGTAGTGTTCTGGGCTGGGCTGGTCTGCTGCCTTTGTAATTGGCTGATTCTAATACATTCCACCTGCCAGCTATGCTAGTTCTCCTTGATTGCATTCCTACTGCTGTTTTCCCTTCCCACTGCCTTCCTGTTCAAACTGGGGGCATACCACGCAGAGTGCTCAAATGTGCACAGTGCTGCTATTTCCTAGTTTAAGTTTTTTTTTCTTCCTTTAAAACCCGGTATGCTGTGAACACACCCACTTAGACAATGTAAAGAGTGCTAGGCAGATTCAGACACACCCCCTAGCTTAGCTATGCTAAGCTAAGAGCAAACCAGAGCCACAAGGCTCCAATCCACTTACAGTATGCCTGACACACACCCCCATGATGTCAGCTAACTCCTAGGCTTGCACCAAGCTATTCCTACTCTTACACTGTTGGGACCTGACTAGCATGCTGGGGAAAACTGGGATTCACTTACATTCCCCTCATTTGCATAGGATTGCCTGCTAATGCATAGTTACATGACTCACACTGAGCCTCCCACCTTAGCAACCACTACTCACTGGCCATGTTTTCTGCCTGTCATTGACTTGCATGACAGAATAGTGATTTGAGTTAGAATGCTTAATTTAGGTTTATTTTGTTATTCCCCCCCAATCCCGTTTGCACGCCGCTGCCCTACACTTAAACAGCCGAGATAGCTAAAAAAAAATAAAAGTTGATTTTTTAATTTTTTTGGCTGTTTGCAATGCCAGTGGCCTTATACTTGGCCATTGGCATGCTTCCTAACTGATATGCAGTCTTTATTTGAAGATGTCTCAGCTCCGTTTTGGATTTTGCAGAAATGTACTCAGTTACTAACCAAGTACATTTCTGCAGATTTCACTAGTCCTACATGGCCTGTTGCAAGCTTCCTGTATTGCAAATTCACCTCATTTGCATGGATTTCTCTTGTAAATGGGGTGATTTTCATACAAGGTCTTAGTCTGTGCAGGACTAGTGCAGCAGCGCTCGTGCACGGCCCTGTAGGCTGTTCCTGGATCGCACAGCAGACATGTTGCCTGCTGGAGCTCCTGCACTAATCCTGCATGCTGTGCAAGGCATACAGAATCTGGGGGATGTCTACACTAGGGTGCCTTCTGAATTGTTTTGTAAATGTTTTATTGTTTTATGTCCTTCAGCAGTTGGAAAGATCTGAGATATATGTATTTTTCACAGGGATATGCTAAATGTTTTTAGTTTCTGACAATGGGGTTTAGCTTGGGAACGAAAGTCAGATGACAAAAGCTTATGCCATCCAAGCTAGCCCAGCAGTAATACTTGATATTAATTTAAGAACTCTCTGAGATAGAGAGGGGGGGGCTTTTTTATTTTGTATTTGACCTAACAAGAACATCCCCCCATCACTTTTGTCTGTTTATTGTTCTGTAAGTAAGTTTTTAAGGTATAGTAATTCTTTTAGCTTCAGATAGGAATATAGTAAAGTATAGCTTAGATGTTTTCTTTTTTGATTTGAGACTGTCCTACAATGCTGTTTTAAATATTCCTGTGATTTTGAACTCTGACGTAAGTGATTACTTACTGAGTATTGTCTTGTTCTTTTATTATTTATTATTAAATATATTTAAACCTATCATTGTGGCTAATATTTGTGAGACATATTTAATCTGTTAGAGTACTTGCATATCTATTTGGTGACCCTGTACAGTCCACTCCTAATAGCCTGGTGCTGGGTCAAACTACCATATCGATTAATAGTAACACTACACAGTAAGATTGGACACCCTTTGCTTGGGGCCTTTAAGTAGCTGATAAAGGGTTCTTGTGGCAGTGGTAACTACCTCATAGTCTGGGAAGAAGGTTGCATAGCTAATAAACATGTACCAGCCTTTTCCAGGTGTGTGAATGTGTAAAACAAATCTTCAATATTGTGTGTGTCAGCTACTTGGGCAGGGACATGAAGCGCTGGTTGGACAGGGAGAGTTTTGGAAGACTTGTTTTTGAACCCTGGCTAAGGACTCAACTGTATAGCTGTGCCAGTGGGGAGTCTTATTGGGGATCTGGAGAAAGAGGGAGAAGCCAGCCCCAGACTGACTGTGGTCTCTGATTGCATTTTACTGTGTGTGTACTTGTCATTCTCCCGGTGTCTACATCCCCCACTATTGCCTGTGATGAGGAATGAAGCTCCTAGATTATGGGCCAGTGTGTTGGGGCATCACACCATGAAACATGCGTGCATAGTTATCACACAGCATTAGACCTTCAGCCTACTGTACATCCTCTTTACCTCTCTGATGCCTGGTAAACAAGGCCATGTCATGAGTCCAGTTCTAACAAATGCTTACTGATTTACTTTTCATCATTCCTAAGTGCATTCCAAAATATGCATTATTTAGGTAACAAAATGGATACATACCTGATGGAGTACAATACTCCTCTGTTAAAATATACTGTTCCAATATAAATGTGTATCTGAGTTTGAAATCTGCTATAACTTCCATCCACATTGGTTAATCTAGCTACACATTTGCCCTTTTATGACGGTGTACATTACAAATTAATTGCATCTGACCTAGTCTATGCTTCAGAGATGTTAATTTCATCATGCACTGCTCCATTGCATGCTAATAAACCAATCCTGTGGAGCTACTCAACATGGTAAAAGGCATCAGTGTAGACACTGTGCTGTTTCTTATATGTGCAGTGAGGGAATAGTGGAGTAAAGATATAATGTAAGCACTGAAAGATTTTTAGTAGCAGCTACGATTTACATAGATTTTTGTGTGCTACAGGCTGAAGGTGATGTTGCTGCTGCTGCCGATAGCCACAGACTGAGAGGGTGTGGACATTGCAAGCTAAGAACACAGTAGAGGAAATGTGGAATCTCTGGCAGCCCTGAGTCACATACAAAGCTAAAGACAGAAAACCCATTCTAGTAGAAAATAAGGTATTTGTTGAAGTTAGTATGTTAGCCACAGCTACCATGAACAGACTACCAGGGGACATGCTTGGTGTCTCATAGGCATCAGCATCCAGGATCTTCCAAACATTCCTGTATGCTATGCTACTACATGGTAGAAACCACATACATTTTAACATAAGTTCTGAGGAGAGGATCACAATTATGCTAAAACTGTAACATATATTACACTGCTCTCCAGGAATGTGTGCCATACATTGTAGTCATGTACACAAGAGAACAACACCTGGGGAATAGGGTAGGGTCTACATTAACCATAAGGTCTGCCACTCAAACAAATGCCAAGTCATGTGTAATGTAATTGGAATAATTTGGAACGTGGGTGCTGGCAACCCTTGCAGTTAGAACTCAACTTGTATATGTGCCACATTCCCTAACTGCACCAGATATGTGCAATGGGGGATATATCTAAGGCTCACTTAGGTGTGGATGCATGCTATGCACTGGAGTCATAAAAAACAGTCAAAGATGGACACACACACTCACACACACACACACACACACACACACACACACACACACACACAAAGAGGAACACCGTAATGAGACACATAATCCAAACAGTATTGTCATAGAGCAGGGTTTTCAGCTACTGCACTCACAGTGCCCGTGCCTACATTCCTCTGTCCAAGGGCACCATTTCAATCCACTGACATGTCCTTCAATGCTCATAGTATGTGCTATGCTACTCATGTTATCATAGTGGAAACAGCTGCAGCAGGATCATCAAGTGGATGGGGAACACATCCTGCTGACAATGCTTAGGTCACCACAGCCACAGACCAATGGTGACTCATAGGAGGAACCAGCAGCAGGTTTGGTTGTAGGCAGATATAGCCATGCTCAGTAAGTCCTTGCATTGGCTATGAGCCAAGCTATAGCACACTGATTCAACACCTAGGAGGTTAAACCACCTTTCGAGATCTCTATACATTTCTATTAGGAATGCATTACTGATAACAGTTATCAACCATAACTAAATCATACAACAGGCAGGATGCCAGCCATATAGGGTAACCAGACCCACAACGTCTTAATAGTGACATAGCAGAGATGCATCTTTGCTCCCTCACCCCCAACAGTCAGTACTTGCTTGTGACATCCAACCTGTCTTTCCTTAGTTGGCAGCCGCATATCATATTATTCCCAGTTAATATCCTTTGACATTGTAAATGCAATTATATTGAATGGTGTACACACTGTATGTCCCAGACTACTGGACAGATAACTGATGAAAGTCCAAGAACTATAGACATGTAAAGTATTGATGTGTTTTTCTAAGCAAACATCATAACAGAGCATGTAATCAGTAAGTGCAGTATTGTAAATGTGAAATATTTCATTAGATGTACAGGTAACATATAATATTTTATTATGATGGTACATTATTTTCAATTTGATTGTGTGATAAACATCCCTCAAAACTGAACAGATTTTTGCAGAATGTCCAGATGTTGGACTCATATATATGGCCTGTTTTTCATACAATTTTTGTTTTCTGTAACATCACTGACAAATCATTGAGGGCTGAAGTCAGGAAGTAATGGCACACATTAGAGTTGCAGACTTCATATCCTTCAGAAAGGTCATGGTGTTATTCCATCCATTTCCTAAGTATGTAATAGCAATATTTAAAGAACGCCCCTGTTTTTATGCATTTGTCCACCCATTATTTCTGCCTTTGTTCAGATTCCTTGCTCTAAGATGTTGAGAGGTATTATGCAGGATACCTGTTTCTGTGTGCTGCAATAGTGTATGTTTGAAACACAGGGTTAAAGCACCCACCCTGTGTTTGACATGTGCATCAGATGGCAAATTGAATTTTAGAAGTATGTGGAGATATTTCCTGTGTAGTTACATAGTCTAGTAGTGTGTGTGAATACATTGATTTCATATGCTGCCTGTTATCACTTGTTTTTATCTTAATATTTAGAGCCACTATTTGCGTGTTGCTACACATAGCACAAATGATGTCAGCTATGTGCAGCTGGTTTGCACACACAGCAGCAGTGCACAAACTGTAGAAGTGGACCTCCCAGGTAGCAGACGGGACCCAAACATCTCAAAGTAGACCTTGGATGTATTGTCTTAATGTCAGCCTGGCCATAGTGCAAACCCACTTAGCGCCATTTCACTGCATGTAACAGTGTGAACCTCAGGATAAATATTAATGTAGTAGCTTTTCATGTAACCTCCCCTGTGGCTGCAGATGTTAAGTGTTGGCCTGAAGTTCACGTGGTGCTTGGTTCTAACACAAGGATTGCAACTTGTATTTTACCAATGTGTCCTTGCGTTACATAGTCAATGTAATTAAACATACACATGTATTCTTTAATCCTTCTACTGGCAACAGCTGTGAGTGTAGGACTACCATGTATAAGGTCCATGGTTCTACTACAGCAGACATCTGTCTTTTTACAGTGGTGTCCCACCTCACATTATAGCTACCCTGAGTTATAGCAGTTGCCTAGTATTTCTCATATCTTAAGTATTTTCCTGATGCATGGCACAGTAATATTGTCAGTTGTGTAATGATATGATAATATCTGTATTAATGAGCTTCATTTTATTGTTTCCCATTGCACAAACACAGGCAACATGTTTGCACAATGCTAAGCAGTGTACAACATTTTCAAATGTTGTAAAGTCCAATAGTGTGCATTCTCAGTATCTGTCATAACTAGAACTGGTGGGAAAAGTCATTACACATTTTCATCTGCACTGGACATGGCTGGTGTTCAGGGAGAGGTTCTGAAATTTCAGTCTCAAAGGTGGGGTTTGCAGGAGTCCAAAGTGTTTGTTGGACTCCTAGTGAATGATTATGGTCCCTGGTTGTTGCAGGAGCACTATCATGGGTCAGATTACAAATCAGATGCCAGGAAAAGTTTGTCTCAGGATCTGTCCAGTGTTACCAGCATCCCCCTCACTGTTGAACAGTGTAGGAATCACTATCACAGGATCGTATGATTATAGGATAATTGCAGGTTACTAAGCTAATGACCCTATGACCCTTACATGCTTAGCCAAGTGTTACCCTTATTTCTACAATCAGCACCTATCACCCCTGTCCAAGAGGGACAAAGTGGAACCCCTGTGGTGAGTTTATAGTTACCCATCCAAACATCCAGATTGTGTTTGAAGAGGACCAATGAGGTGCTCTGCTTGATATGAAGTGGGAGTCTGTTCCAAAGGTGTGGTAACCTCTGGGAGGCAAATCTGTCCCTGTAGCAGGCTCTATTAATGTCACATACCAAGTTAAGGCCATTAGAATGAGTAGCCTGTGTACCATTTGACTTATGGATATGCAGCATTTCCAAAAAAGCAGGGTCAAAGATTGCCTTATATGCAATGCAGAAATCACCTATGAATAGTCTCTATGAAATAGAATAAAGTGAAAGTGATTTCAGATGATCCTCATGAGACAGATGCTGAAGATCTTGAATTTTCCTTGTGAGGAACCATCAAGACTGCAGGATGAGGAAGAGGGATATTTTCAAACATTATAAGGATGAATGCAGGCATGATGGCACTCCAAATATGCATAAGTATCACTTGCAGGCACTGCTTATAGGAGGTAGCAGCTGCATATGTTTGTTATTGGTGTTCTTAATGGTATTATGTTGTGTTCTGTTTTTCCCACAGCTAATGCAGACTGAGCACTGAATGTGTGGTCCTATGAAAAAAGAATAAGAAGGATGAGAGACACAAGTGGTATGTATGCTTACTAACAGCACTGTTATTTTAGCATTAGGAGTAAATACAGCTTATTATGGTAAACACTTGTATCACATTGAGTATTCAATTTTCCACTGCAAAGCAAAAGCATGCATGCATTAGTAAGTTACTTAGAACAACAGTCCAGTATTAGAGATTAGACAGGGGTGTTAATTTAGTAAACCACACATCCAAAGTATACAGTACTAGTTTAAGTTGACATAAATATTGCAATGTAAAGTATGACCTATATATCAGAGACAACAAGAGCATGCTGTAGATTATCAGTATAACATTGAACCTGTCTCTATAAAATGTAAAAGGAAAGAGTGCTTGCATTATGCTGTATTGCAAAGGAAAGGTACAGTATTATAATAAACACTGCTTGTGTGTTTGAATACCACACACCCCATATTTAAAACCAGCTCTTTAGAATACCGTTTTAGATTATCATCAGTAAAAGTACACATTCATAATGATAGAATTAGAAGTGTGGACTTCTATAGCTGTGGCGCATATGGCCTGCTGTCAAATGTAATCAATGTACATGGAACATGCATATGTGCAATATATGCCCCCAAGAATGATTGTTGGATGAGATATGATCTGCATTATAGTGTGTCCATTTTAGCAAAAGGGTAATAATCAAAGTAATGTATTTATTGGCATTTTGTAATATTGTAAGTAAAATATATCAGAATATTGTACATTATATGTACATATTTTTGTATATTATCTGTGTGGTTACTGATGCTATATTTTTCTCTCATCCCACCATTTGTCTTTGTTTGTTTGTTTTTTATGTTATTCATATCTTTATTATTATTTGTATTGTTATTATTATATGATGTATATAATTGTATTTTTCATTATCATAATTCTTTTTTATTACCTATGGTTTGTTTATTATGTATAATTTTTTATTATTTTGCTGTTAAATACATTTTCATTTCATATTAATTTTCATTGTGTTTGTAACTCTATTATCTATTATTTTAGTATCAAATTATTATATGCTTAAATTTTATTTAATGTTATTCTGTCCATTATTTTGTGTTATGTTTTATTTCATTATGCAACTTTAATTTTATTTATGTTATTACTACAGCATGGCAGAGTAGACTGCTTCCCCTGTGGTCCACCTATGCTCCCAGTACTGGCTATGGCACCAAGGCCCAGCACTTCTGGGCTGCAGCCTGGTGGCATCCCCTGCTGCTGCCCATGCCCTACCTGGACCTTGAGGTAGTTCTGCCCCAGAGGATAGGCCTGTATTTCCTTCTGGGAGCAGAGACAAAGGAGGTGATTTTGTCACCAAAGCTAGACTGCCATGTCTGGGGCATGGGATTGTGCTCCACACAATTGGTGCATACCTATGCCAATTGGAGACACTGCTCTCCATCATCATCCTGAATAATACAAAGACATGCAGACATCAGACACAGCAGTCATTGGCTCAGTGAGGTGACAGTGATGATAGTCATGTGATTGAGGACTTGATTCTCATTGTCATTCAACATGATGTCCATAGATTTGCGATGACCCCACCCCCCAACCAAGGTTTTCACCACCATCCTGTGTCCTTCACTGACCCTGGCTCTTGTCTTGTCTTTCTTGTCTGCCTGCAAATGCTTCCTCACCCTCCCAACTTGCCTGCCTCAGACTTGCCTATGTCCCTTCCTCAACATGCCACTCTCTCTTAAAAAAATAGAACCCGTCCCCCAAAAAATGTTGTCCCATACATAGCTCTCCACTTCACACACATGCCTAATTGACACACTTAATTAGGTCCACCTGGCTTCACAATGCAATAATCTTGTTGCCACCCCACTCTGTGGAGGTGACAGTCCAAATTCACCTAATAAACTGTATATGTGTCCAGCTGTCATTGTTGAAGAAAGGGATAGCTATGGTTCTTTCTACACTCTTCCTGTAAATTCCTAATTCATTTCACTTTGTGTATCCTCCTGCTTGCTCCCCATTTCAAGTAGACACATGTGAGAAATGGAGAGCTATGTATGGGATGAAGTTTTTTTGGGACAGGTGCCCTTATTACCTCTGAATAATGCCTCCAAGTGGCATATGCAGTTACCTCCTACTGACACTTCTAGGCATCAAATATTGTTTGTTCATATTTTCATTTATAATTCCAAAAACATGTTATGTACAGGGTTTTAAAAAGATTTAATGTTAAATCTTGCATAATGCCAAACTCAACCACATTAATATCTGATCTCTGTCTAGTGCAGGTAAATATATATTAACTGTTGTTTTTATAATAGTAATGCATGTAGATAAAATGTTCACATTTTTCCAAATATCACAACAATCAATTAAACAGAGACAGAACTCCTTTGCCTCATACGAAAGCTCTCAGCTAGAAGAATAATGATCCTAACAGTATGTATGTAACTGGAGTGGTTGACAAAATATTGTAAGTTGTTTACAAAATATTACAAATGTAATAGTTACTGTGTTTACTGTGTCTTATAAAATTCAGCTTAAGACCTAGAACCTAAAGAATTCTACCATTATAAAATTAGTTTGTGCTGAAGTATTTGCCTTTTATACTTCTTTCATAATCCATATTATTCCAAAGATATGAATATTTGTTTGAAATGGGAGGACATAATTTGATTCTGCCAAAAAGCTTAGGCACCTCCCATTGGAAGTTAGAGTGCAAATTTCCTGAGCTCTGTTGGAGTGAATGAGTTAAGGAGAGAGTGGAATGTTAGGGAAGGGACATAGGCAAGTGTGGGGTAGGTGAGCTGGGAAGGTAAGTAAGCACTGCAGACAGACAAGACAAGAGACAGTGTTGGTGGAGGACACTAGGGGGTGAACGCCTTGTCTGGGGTGGGGCTTGGGGGGTTCAACATCCCATGGACATCAGCACTGTGCCAGTGTGACTAAAGTCCTCACCCATTGGACTGTCAGCACTGTCTAATCACTGTGTCAGTGGTTGTATTGGCTGACATTCGTACCTATGGTTGGTCTGCTGTACCAGGATGGAAAGCAGGCTCTCCATCTGGCATAGGCATGTGCCCACAGTCTGGTGCACAACATTAAGAAACACAGCTGGCAACTCTGCACAGGTGATTTATGCACCCCCTCTGCCTCTGCTGCCAGAGGGGACCACAGGCCTGGCCCCTGCCCTACTTGGATCACAAGCCTGGCCCCTGGGTTAGAACTACCTGAGGTACAGGTAGGGCAGGGGCAGCAAGGGGGTTGCCACCAGGTTGCAAGCCAGAAGTGCTGGGCCTTGGTGCTTCAGCCAGTGGAGTGAGTGTAGACAGATAATGGGGAACCAGCCTATGCTGCTGTGCTGTAGTAATAACATAAATAAAATTCAAACCAAAAAGTAAATAAAACATATAACAAATTAAATGAAATTTATAAAAACAACTATAAAGCAGTATAAAAAGTTTCAAATAATATAATTATGATCAGAATGAAAAATAAAAAATGAAAATGTAGTTCACAACAAAAAAATTATGAAATTATACATAATAAACCAAAAAAAGAGGTAAAAACAAATAATATAAGTGATTTGACTATATAAATAATACAATAATAATAATTAAACAAATAAATATATGACATCCATTAATAAATAAAATAAGAGAAAGGGTGGGTGAGAGAAAAAAGAAGAACATTAGTAACCGCAAAGATATACATTGCTTTCTACAATTAAGGTATTCTATTCTGTTACATTCTACTCTTAAGAACACAACTGCTAGGAACTTTCTTTATTACTGGGAATACATATACAGTGATTATACTTGACAGCACGCCATTCAAAACACAGCTCTGTAGGTATGCCCTTCAAATTCTATAATGATGATTACTTAACAGTACTGTGCATTTTTATTGATAACAGGCTAAAACAGTATTGTATCAGCTGAGCTTTACATTTAGGGAGTTTGGTTTTACAACCCACAAGCAATGACTACTGCAATACTATACTTTTGCTTTGGAATGCAACATAATGCAAGAACTCTTTCCTTTTATACTTTATAGACTCGTGTTCAACTGTTGCATTGTTACAGACAGTACCTCTCCACCTTTAAGAGCAGGGTATCTTGACATATCATAAATTAATGGGGGTACAATGATCCATAACTAGGAATATATTTCAAAAATTGCTGTAACACATGTGGATAGTTACACATGATTTGTGTGAACATACATTTTGACACCCATTCTTTATTGACTTCAGTACAAATTACTTGCCAGATATCCATGAATTTTACAATGAACAAACTAAAACAGCAAATCTTAAAAGTGGGTAGTCAGCAGAAATATTTATAGTTGAAAGCTATGCTACAGAGTAATGCATGCATACTTGCTTTAACAGATCAAACATGCATTCCCAAGTTCATACAACTGTATGATATAGCAACTAATTAATCTATCACTGCTATTGGGCCATATTCCATTATGTTCCTTACCCTACCTTATAAACAAGCATTATACAATGCTCTGTTGTGTCTATGCATCATTTGCATATGAGTTCAGCTGTACTGTATAGGTGTAAGAATATTTGTTACGATGTATACTGTATAATGATTGTTACTTTTTATAGCTTTTCTCCTCAGGCCCAATCTGAAAATGGGTTTCCAACCCAGTCAGGTTTTCCTGGTAAACAGATTTGAATAAATAAAGAATAATACAGAATTTCCGAGCTTCATGGGACATCTAGCACTTTCCATTTCTCTTACAGATAACCCCGTCTTGATTTATCTGTGACAAACAAATAATGCAAGTCTGTGATGCTTCTGCACTGAGTTATATTATGGTGACATCCTACCATTAACTAACTATGCATACATTAGCAGCCAACTTTCAACCTGCTTTGAGTAGGTGTTCTACTAAATGTATGCGCTACAGTCATTAGGCAGATGTATCTCAAATAGTCAGTTTATATTTTTTAACTAATGACATGTTTTGTGAAAGAGTCAAACATTTTTACAACACATCATTGTAAAAATGGTTTGTATGATGGCCATGTTAAAATTTGGGAAAACAACACTGGAAATCACTTTAGTTCAAATTATATACAAAACATTGATAAAAGAAGCAAAAGTGGTTTTGCAAAAGTGCTCATCATTTTTTATTAAAGTCCTGGCTTGTTTTATCCACTTGCTGTGTTTCTGCTGCATTTTTTTTGTTGTTTTTTTCCAATGAATTTTTATAACCGAGCAGTTTTTTGCAGAGGATTTACTTTTTCTTTTTTGGCTATTGATAAAACTGTAATAATCATTCTATTTTCTAGGCTAAGTAATTATCTTACAAATGCCACTATGTTACTTCTTTCACTGTCATTACATAAAGACAGACCAGCTTCCTGTTTCAATACAAGGAATATCTTGTATTGAATTTGGTGTAATGCTTTTTCAGTAGTGGATATCATACAGTTTCCCTTGTGTTAATTTACACCAGATTACAATACTATAACAGGTAAAACCCCAGCCATTCTATGTATAAATATGAGAAATGCTTAATTTATTATTTATTTGACATTAGTTGCCCAGGTAAGTGAACTTTCCAAGGGCCCTTTTCAGCTACTACCTTGATTATTAAGGCTGACACAGACAGATATAAAGGCACATAAAGAATGATAGCGGAGACATTAAATAGATAATGGAAACATAAATAAATGGCTAAATGTTTTTGCTAAGCAGTCTATTAATATCTAAAAAAGACTGCACATTTGTACAGAACAAATGAACAATACATCTTCTTAATGAATGCACAGGGCAATTCCAGTAAGTTATTTCAGCTTATTTATTTACTTACTCACTTCTAAAAAATATAAAGCTGCCAGTTTGCTTAATGCCCCAATGGACACTCAATCAATACCTAGTTGCTTGTCAAATTACAAAAAAAAAAAAAAAAATACAAAGAAGCCCCTAATCCTAGGGCATACATGAATAAAATGCTAACTGTGCACCATATGCCCCAAGCTCATTTAGCGGTTTGCATATTAGAAGGGTCAGATGGGTTTTACTGGAGTCCTTTGCCTGTGCTAAAAAGTCAGCATTGCTGTCACACCTTACTGGTAAAATGAAGGAACTTCAAGAAACATCTGTCTGAGTCATGGTACCATATGCCGATAAGCCAGAGGAAATAAAATAATGGCACAACAGATATTAAAGCTTGGGAGGGACATCACAAATAGGGAGTATCCTACGTGGTTTTCCCTAGAGCAGTGGCACTATTTATCTACCATCTGTTGTGCAAATATGGGGTTATGCCATGGTAGAGAAGGGGACATGCATGCCTTGCATACTATGCTACTCACTAACATCTGATATTCATTTCCAGGGAACACATGGACAAATTAGATTTTATCTGGGACTTGGAATGAATTGTTTATATATCTAATCTGGGCCCAAAGTGAATCTGGCTTTTACCCTCAGATGGAAAAAGTGGCTTTACTGGGTGCAGTTAGTCAAGCAATTGGTATGAGACAGGAGTCATGCAGGAAAATATACAAAGGAGACATGTCTTTGATGCTTTACTGAAGCTGTAAAAAAACAATAATGGGCAAATTCTTTCATCTCAAGAAAAGAGACTTCTTCGTATCTTTAAAATCACTGATCACCATCATAACTGATAGTAAATATATATTTCTGACAGGCACCCTGAAAAAATATGGAAAAGTTAAGGACAGTGTTAGACAGAAACAGAGAAGTCCATGCGTGTATGGTTTTGGTAATCATTGAGATGGGAATTGTATGGTGAGGTACCAGTGTCCCTGAGGGAATTTATGAAGGAATCTTCTTTTTGGAAACTGATTCCTTAATTTGCATATAAGGAAAGAAACATTGCAATAATAATATACTATTGCCAAGAAATCCTGGATGATTAACATTATGGACATTTTATAGGTGACTCATAGGCAATATACTACAGCAACTTGAAGCACTATGCTGTTTATTAATTCATTCGTTTATTGGGTAGGTGGGTTTGTCTGTTGATCCTTTTCAGTCGTGACCTTCTTCCTCTGCTGGTCAAGCCACCTATATTTACATCATTTACCCATATGTGGGATCAAGTACACATGATTGTGGCCCAAGTACTGGAACATGGATCTCGAATGAAACAACTACAAACAACTTGTCAAGATGTATTAAAAACCATCAAACTGAAAATATGGACTCCATACAGATAGGACACTTTTGGCTTTGTTATTGGCTATTAGCTTAAATTTAAGATAATCACACTGCAGTGAACAATTGTTTCTCATTTTCAACATACAATCCAATTGGTCTACAAAACTGTCAGTTAAACACTGTATGCATGCACTTTGTAGGTGGCATCTTCTACATAGAAAGACAGGGAGGCTGCACCACCAATGTACCACTCTTGGACAAAACAGGTCAATGCATAGTGCGAAATGATCTGCTATCATGCTAAATGTAGCTTATTTTGCACTTGAGATTGTGTGGCAGAAATATTGTTACCTGCATATGTATGGTGCAGTTGTGTACAAGATCTATTGATGTTACAAACATTTGTGGTATAGGCTTTCATAGTCAGATTGTGCTAAAGCTGTAGGCATCACAGCTCTGATAATAAAGTGCTCCAGGTGTAGACACAGAAGACTTTGGGGAAGGGTGATGTTTTTCTGCACTAATCATTTAAAAAAAAACACCAAGTCTTGTAGTGTGAGTGTCAAAGAAAATCCAAGTTAACAACAAAACACTCCTTTGAGCAGCCACTGTAGCCAAAACAGATATACTTTAGAGCAATTTGTTAACATGCAACAAGAATGTTAAGATCATTTGTGGAATAGCAAAGGGGGCATCAGAAGCCCCTGTGCTTGCCAACTTAGCTGTGAATGTTTTGGACAGGGAAGCCCTTTGCAATAGTACTTTTTGGAATTTCATTAGATTGTATCTAAGATACATTGATTACCTGTTTTCATCTGGCAAGGGGACACAGATGCTTTTATTTATTATTTATTTATTTGACTTTTGTTGACCGGGTTAGTCCGACTGGGCAGATGCCCTTTTTCAGTGGAGACCCGAGGAGAAAAGGTCCAAAATACACTTTTATAAAGATTAACAACAAGTAAGTAACATTAATAACATAGTAAGTCAAATGATAGTAACATTCAGTATAACAAATATTCACATATAGTTTTCTACTTTACAATGTCAATAGAGATAGTAATAAAAAACAACATAACAGTAATAAACAATGCACTCAAAGTCTTAGTACTGTTTCTTTCAGATATAAGACAAGTGGAATAGCTTAATGAGAGGGGAAAGTGATTATATAAAGCTGGGGTGGGAGAGGTATATCAAGTAGGGTTACAGCAGGAGCAAGTCCAAGAGTTTAATAGATTGTCTTTTATTGTTTTTTGAAGCAGTTTGTATTGGTGAGTAATCTTCCAAGTAGTGACTTTTAATGAGTTCTTAACTCATTTAAATAATGCTACCAACTATTTAATGTTTTCAGGAAACTTTTCAAATGAGAGTATCAACATTCTGCATACAACAGTTTGGTTAACAGAATTACAGGGAAAGTGTCAAACAAAACTTCAGAAAACCAACATTTTCTAATGCATGCAAAGAGTTGCCATCCACATATTTAAAATAGAACATCATAAAACGCCAAGCTATTTGTCTTTCCAGACTCACTTCTTAGATCTAGAAACATTAAAACATATTTAGACAGAGAAAATTATAAAAAGTTAGTAGACCACATACGGATGACAAAGATGGTACATTGACTATATATGAACACATATTAAAAAAATACCATCACAAAAGAACTGACTAAACTCATAGGCTATATTAGTAGTCGTTTTGTGAATAACTTTTGTTTGGATGTTTCCCTTGATATTTCCAGTGTCAACAACACAATGGACATTTTTGAAATGCAACACTGAATTGCTTAAAAATGTACAGAATGGCCCAAATTTCACTTTAAGTAAAAACTGTAACATGAAGACGTTACTTGAAAACAACACAGGGATGTTCCACAGATTAACAAACAACTGGAACATTTTCCTGACAGTTTTGTAAAATGTGCAAGCACATGAAGAACAGTCCCTGTGTGACAATAAAATGATACAACAGCTCTACAAGTATACAATACTTCAACTGTAACAGTACGGGGACTGTATACATAGCTATCTTTGAGAATTGTAATTCCTTCTATGTGGGGAAAACAACCAGCAAAATCTCAAAATGGTTATAAGAACAGTTATACAGACTGAGAAACATAAGGAGAACACTCTGTATAAACACTCTATAACATGTATAAATTGTAAATATTCATCATTTTTGTCTTGACTGGGTAAAAAATATTTTTTTAAAGGAACCATTAACAACTTGAAATAAAAGAACTGTGGTGGTAGCTCATGTTAGGAGCAAACATAAGTCTAGTGTAAATGACAGGTTGAATATTAAAGGTTTTCTAAAGACTATAGCTGCTAAATTATAAACTGTATTTATTTTACATATCATCATGTGACTGTAAACCAAGCTATAAATAGACATTTTTTTAGTGGGTGCTCATTCCGAAGAAGCCTTAACAGTAAAGGACGAATACCTTAAATAAGTTGTGGTTCCCGTGGTTCTTCAGAGGAGTGTTGGTCGATAATCTATATTAATCTTTTGTTCAGCACACTCACCACAGTATAAAAGCAGCATATATGCCTAGCTCAGATATGTGTTTACTGTTCTGGTAAGGTATTACTGACAAGTACAATATACATGTAAATACTGCAAGCATTCAAGGCTACTATGGGCAACCTGAATATTCTGATGCAGCATATATTATTTTATTTAACATTTGTCTACTAGGAAAGCCCAACTGGGACAGAGCCCATTTTTCAGCGGGGTCCTGGAAGAAATGCTGTAGATGCATGTCTTTGAATATGTAGCCTATTATTACTGTATACATAGTGGCACATGTACTGCATGTTTACATAATATATGTCAATATAGTTCATTGAATTCCGTATGTTCTGGCAATCAAACTTTGACATCTGCATTGACAGTCATTCTGAAATACTCCACAATTGATATTGAACAATCTGACTTGGCTGAGATGTATAGCTATATGCTACTTGTGCAGAACTACATGTTGTCTCAGATGTTACCATCTATATTTAAATTTACTTATCATAGAGGTAAAATTATAGGAAATTATTTGAACCATTATAAGAAGAATGTTTTAAGGGTGGTAGCAAACAATTTTTATTTGAAGGCAAACCATTGGTTGGGTGCTTCCCCTGTTTGAATTGTTCAGCATGTGAATTTATAATAAAAAACAAAGAATTTTCTTCTGCTAACACTTCTTGTGCTTTTGAGATTTGGCATTTTGCCAACTGTTTATCAGAATCGATAATATATTTGGTAGAATGTTCTTGTAAAGCATTTTATGTGGGACAAACCTCGAGACATTTTAAATCTTGGGTTTATGAATATTTGAGTGATGTAAGACATAAACGTATGATTAATGCTTTATATAAACATGCAATTGTACATTCTACAGCTAAATATAGGTTTACAATAATTGACAGAATAAATATTAATAGTTGTAACAAAATGGGGTAGCATACTTTGTTGAATAAGAAGGAACGCATTTGGATTATTAAACTGGGGCACTGTTTTCATCTGCACTTAATGATATGTATTAATTGTTTTATTGGAGTAGGTTTATACGCAATGTGTTGGAGTTATTGTATACTGATTTAACCAGCACTGAGGAAGGCTTTGCCGAAACAGGTATGCTGATGTGGATTTTTATGGAAACATTTCCTTAATAAAAAGTTACACTGCAGTTTGGTGCTGGCCGTTGTTTTTCTTGTGAGGACTTGTGCAGAATTAGCCATCGATATTTGGTGTACAATTGTGTTAACCATGTTATGTCATCCTGGTCTTCATATGTTCCCAGAAGTAGAAACTTTCTTTTATAAAATGAAAAGGAAAACTCGTAGTATTAAGAAATGGCATACAAGAATTCATTGTTATGCGTGTACACATTTACTGGGTAATTTCATGCTATTCCTATAAACTCAAAATCAGGGACACATCACACCTTACTAACAAGTCCACCTGAAATAAATGAACAAGTCAGCATTTGAAATCCTATTTGTAAGACATTTTTAGTAAACACAACATGCAGTCATATGTAGCACAGGTTTCCATCTATACTTTACAAATTGAGAGCATCTGTGGCGGGCAGACCTCGTTATGTATGTATACATTCAGCAACCAGTTTAAATCTTATTATTGACCATTTCCATGTCCACAGTATAGTGTGAATATGAAGAGTTGTATGAAAGTTTGAACGCTAAGGAGGGAGAAAAGGACCTGTACCAACTGGCTAGACAGAGGGACCGAGCTAGGAAAGATGTGCAGCAGGTAATAAAGGATAATGAGGGAAACATACTCACAAGCGAGGAGAGTGGGTTGAGCAGATGGAAAGAGTACTTTGAGGGGTTGATGAATGAAGAGAATGAGAGGGAGAGAAGATTGGATGATGTGGGGATAGTGAATCATGAAGTGCAATGGATTAGCAAGGAGGAAGTAAGGATAGCTATGAAGAGGATGAAGAATGGAAAGGATGTTGGTCCAAATTACATATCTGTGGAAACATGGAGGTGTTTAGGTGAAATGACAGTGGAGTTTTTAACCAGATTGTTTAATGAAATCTTGGAAAGTGAGAGGATGCCTGAGGAATGGACAAAAAGTGTTTTGGTACCGATTTTTAAGAATAAGGGTGATGTGCAGAGCTGTAGTAACTACAGAGGGATTAAATTGATCAGTCACAGCATGAAGTTATGGGAAAAAGTAGTGGAAGCTAGGTTAAGAAGGGATGTGATGATTAGCGATCAGCAGTCTGGTTTCCTGCTGGGAAAGAGCACTACAGATGTGATGTTTGCTCTAAGAGTGTTGCTGGAGAAGTACAGAGAAGGTCAGAAGGAGTTGCATTGTGTTTTTGTAGACTTAGAGAAAGCATATGACAGGGTGCCTAGAGAGGAGTTGTGGTATTGTATGAGGAAGTCGGTAGTGTCAGAGAAGTATGTAAGAGTGGTACAGGATATGTAAAAGGGTAGTGTGACAGCGGTGAGGTCCGTGGAGGGAGTGACGGATGCGTTTAAGGTGGAGGTGGGATTAAATCAAAGATCAGCTCTGAGCCCTTTCTTATTTGCAGTGGTGATGGACAGGTTGACAGACGAGATCAGACAGGAGTCTCTGTGGACTATGATGTTTACAGATGACATTGTGATCTGTAGTGAGAGTAGAAAACAGGTGGAGGAGACCCTGGAGAGATGGAGATATGCTCTAGAGAGAAGAGGAATGAAGGTCAGCAGGACTAAGACAGAATATATGTGTGTGAAAGAGAGGGAGGATAGAGGAATGGTGAGGATGCAAGAAGTAAAGGTGGTGAAGGTGGATGAGTTTAAATACTTGGGATCAATAGTTCAAAGTAATGGTGAGTATGGAAGAGAGGCAATGAAGAGAGTACAGGCAGGATGGAGTGGGTGGAGAAGAGTGTCAGGAGTGATTTGTGACAGACGAGTACCAGTAGGAGTGAAAGGGAAGGTCTACAAGAGGGTAGGGAGAGCAACTATGTTATATTGGTTGGGGACAGTGGCATTGACAAAAAGGCAGAAGTTAGAGCTGGATGTGGCAGAGTTAAAGATGTTAAGATTTGCACTGGGTGTGATGAGGGTGGACAGGATTAGGAATAAGTATATTAGAGTATCAGCCCAGGTTGGAAGGTTTGGAGACAAAGCCAGAGAGGCAAGATTACATTGGTTTGGACATGTGCTGAGGAGGGATGCTGAGTATATTGGGAAAAAGATGCTAAGGATGAAGCTACCAGGTAAAAGGAAAAGAGGAAGGCCTAAAATAAGGTTTATGGATATGGTGAGAGAAGACATGCATGTGGTTGGTGTGACAGAGCAAGATGCAGAGGACAGGAAGAAATGGAAACAGATGATCCGCTGTGGCGACCCCTGATGGGAACAGCCAAAAGATGATAATGATGATGTGAATGCTTTTTAAATGCTGGGGCACTTATGGAGTTCTAATACTATTACTGAGAATCTACATTATACAGACACTTGCTTTATATTTCTCTTTTGTTCCTCATCTAGCAATGGCTTATAAACTTGTTTCTCTCCTTTTGGATCCATTAGAGACATTCTTCTTGCAGACCTAGCCCTTTCTTTTATGCTTTTATGCTGCTAATATGCTCCTGCTGCATCAGTTTGAGACATGTAAACATTAAAAAACACAAAAAAAGAGAATGCAAAGCCTCTTAATGTATTTCAGGAAGACAGGAATTGTGGCTAGACATGGGTAGCAAAAAGTAGCAACTGGACTCTCTGGTTGTAGGTAGCCGCCGATATTTGTGGTAAGAAGTCTTGGACAACTAATATGAGTACCATTACTGCATTAATGATTTGAATAAGGATGCAACAAGGATGGGGAGAGATATATAACAAAAACAAAAAACATGATAATTGTGGGTGTGCAGAGTCTTCATTGTACTAAAATAGACTATGCTGTCAACAGTATTGCCTAAGATATATAAAAAAAAAACAGCTACCACCAGAAGCAGGTCTCCAGGTCCAAGAAGCCAAAAGAGTCCAGAAGCATGCAAATCAAAAAAGGAATAGGCTGCAAGTTCCAGTATAAAGGTTATTTATTATAGAACAAACCACAGAATAAAAAACATAACCGCTTCTGTAGGTATGTTATACGGGAACCTGCAGCCTATTCCTGGTCCTTTTTTGGTTTGTATGCTTCTAGTGTTGCCTAAGATGTTCATCCATGTAAATAAGTCATGTTTATTTTAGCGTGTACAGCTACCTCTTATGAAATTCACTACATTTGTAACATTTGATATGTACTGCTTTACCTACTGTACTTGAATCAGGCATGTACTTACAGAATATACATTTATGGCCCTTACAACTTCAGGTATGGTACTATCTGGAACTTTAGCTCGCAGGATTAAGGCTATAGTACCAAGTTTTGTTCTTTCTATATCCATTTACTTACTGTGTGACTCTGAGAATGTCACTTAACTAGGTAATGTTTCATAATGTTCCCTGAAAAAACACACTTGTGGGCATACCATGTTAAGATATAAATAAATAAATAAAGATAGGTTATTTCTAATGAAGCTTAGTGTTATATATACATCTTTTTGCACACAGCTGACATATAATTGAACATCACATCCACAAGTGGAGTATTTAATGTGCAAAGGATTGTGAATGTGATGAAACAGTAGTTTCCTCATCTCACCACCTGCACAGACATACAAGAATGCTCTTGACCATCATCCATGTGCTGCAACTGTCAGCTGTTATAGTCCTCATAGTAATTTAGCAAGACATTGTAAATTATAAATCTTGCTTCTGTCTGGCACATGGGTTAACAGAAACTGTTGTTTCAATGTTGTAGTCCTTCATGGGAGGTGATGTTGATAAACAGCCAAACAACCACAGTCAGTACTGTACAGCTGGTACACCTATTCCACAGAGGTGACCATCTGAGTAACCAAAAGAACTACCAACATGAGCCACACCATCTCATGCAGCTGTTCAATCAGCAGCCAGAGTTGCCATCCCCCCAACAGCATGGCCTTCCAAAAAGGGCAAGTGCGATCATGCTTGAAGCATTTGGTGCTGAGGTAAATCCTGTTGTTCATGCTCTGCAGCCAAGGACAATAGCAGCCAATCATTGTAGCAGATGCTGACACTCATGAGCCCATGGTCAGTATCCTCCATTTCACATGTAGAATAACTGCACATCATCTGTTGCTCAGTAGGAGCTTTGCTGACCAATACTGTATTCTATGTTTGACTTAGACTATGAACTGCCCCATTTGTGTGGGTGATGCTATTCTAAATATATCAAACAGTATTAGTTCTATGCAATGCATGCTTTTTGTCTGCATTTTGAAATTGTATGTCGGGTTCTTTATACACATGCCAGTCATGAAGACACACAGAAGTAAACACACACACACAAACACACACACACACACACACACACACACACACACACACACACACACACACACACACACACACACACACACACACACACACACACACACACACACACACACAAACAATCATGTGTATTTATACTGTGTGCGTAGCATTTCAATAAGTGTTACTTTCATTTCAAATACCACAGCCTGCTGTTGCTACTCTGCCACTATTCCTGTGCCAGTGGGAGTGCAGCAGCACACTCCTGGAACTTCCCCACAAATGCCTATTATTCTGGCAGAGGTTGCAGTCTTATTGTGCAGCACCATACCAAAGTTATCTGTTACGCCTTTGTTTGGCTAGTAATATTGTGCAGTATGTACAATAGCACAGTTAACTGCTGCATCTCTGCTTGAATAGTAATATGTGCAGCATGCTCCATACCACAGTTATCTGTTACACCTTTATTTCGATAGTAATATTTTGTAGCACCATACCACAGTTATCTGTTACACCTTTGTTTGCATAGTATCATTGTGCAGCATGCACCATACCACAATTATCTGTTACACCTTTATTTGGATAGTAATATTTTGTAGCACCATACCGCAGTTATCTGTTACACCTTTGTTTGCATAGTAACATTGTGCAGCATGCACCATACCACAGTTAACTGTTACACCTTTGTTTGGATAGTAATATTGTGCATCATGCACCATACCACAGTTATCTGTCACATCTTTGTTTGGATAGTAATATTGTGTAGCTTGCACCATACTACAGTTACTTGTTACACCTTTGTTGAGTTAGCAATATTGCACAGTATGCACTATACCACAGTTATCTGTTACACCTTTCTTTCAATAGTACTACTGTGCAGCATGCACCATACTACAGTTATCTGTTACACCTTTGCTTGGATAGTAATATTGAGCAGCACAGACTATACCACAGCTAAGTGTTACACCTTTGTTTGGTACTAATATTGTGTGGCCTACACCATGCCACAGTTATCTATCCCACCTTTCTTTGGATAGTAATAGTGTACAAAACACACCATACCACAGTTATCTGTTACACCTATGTTCTGATAGTAATATTGTGCAGCATGCACCACACCACAGTTATCTGTTGCACATTTGTTTGATTAGTAATATTGCACAGCAGACACCATGCCTCAATTATCTCTTACACCTTTGTTTGGATAGTAATATTGTGCAGCATGCACCATACCACAGTTATCTGTCACATCTTTGTTTGGATAGTACTATTGGACAGCACCATAACACAGATATCCCACCCCTTTGTTTGGATAGTAATATTGTGCAGCACATGCCAAACCACAGTTATGTGTTACACCATTGGTTGGATAGCAATATTGTGTAGCATGCACCAAACAACAGTTATCTGTTACACCTTTGTTTGTATAGTAATATTGTGCAACAGACATCATAACACAGGTATATGTCAGACGTCTGAATAGTAATACTGTGCATCTGACACCATTCCACATTTATCTGTTAAACCTTTGTTTGGATAGTAATAGTGTGCAGTAGACATGACACAACAGTTATCTGTTTACCTTTGTTTGGATAGAAATATTGTGCAGCACCATACCACAGTTATCTGTTACACCTTTGTTTGCATTTTAATATTGTGCAGCACACATCATGCCACAGTTATCTGTTACACCATTGTTTGGATAGTAATGCTGCACACAACAGGGTCTATAGTAGAACATAGAAGTTTCAAAGCTTTGAATGTTCTAATATAGAACCCTATTCAGCGAAAGCTGAAGACATCAAACATACAGAACAGGAATTTTTTTTCCTAGGGAAATAAATTGCTGTTCCAAAACACATATACACAACACAAGCACACCAAACAAATAGCAAGCCACACACATACATCTAAATCTTACACCTAACCCTACATTAAACTATATACAATCCACTAACTATCTACTTATCTTAACCCAAACCCTAACCCTAAGGTCCATCCCTATCACACACTCACCTCACCCGAGCCCTAACCCTAACTCACCTATGCTGCCCTAACCCTCACGTCCACACAATTGCACACTTACCTGACCTGTGCCCTAACCCTAAATCATCTAACCCGCACCCTAACCCTAACTACCCTAACCCACACTCAATTGCACACTTACCTGAACTCAACCCGTAATTTCCACCGCAGTGCTAAAAATACAAAAGCAAAAGAAACAGACAACTGATTTCTTTGCCTAGGAAAAAATTCAGTTTTCTGTTGCTTCGATATTTTCAGCTTTCACTGAATAGGGTTTGATATTATAACATTCAAAGTCTTGAAACTTCGATGTTCTAACATAGACCCCACACAACACACCATGCTGCAGTTATCTGTCATAACTTTTTTAGTAAGCAATATTGTGCAGTATGCACCATACCACAGTTGTCTGTTACAGCTTTGTTTAGATAGTAATACACACCACATACTGTGCAGCTGACACCATTCCATATTTAACTTCTTCACCTTTGTATGTATAGTAATATTGTGCAGCATTCACCACATCACATTCATCTGTTACATCTTTGTTTGGATAGTAATACTTTGTACCGTGCACTGTAGCACAGTTATCTGTAACACCTTTTTAATAGTAATACACACCGTAACACAGTTATGTCTTACACCTTTGTTTGGATAGTAATATTGTACAGCTGGCAACATATCACAAGTATCTGTTACACATCTGTTTGGATAGTAATATTGTGTAGTTGCACTATACCATAGTTATCGCATACACTTTTATTTGGATCGTAAAATATTGTGCAGCTCACACCATACCACAGTTATCTGTCACACCTTTGTTTGAATAGTAATATTGTGTAGCACCATACCACAATTATCTGTTACAGCTTTGTTTAGATAGTTATACTGTGTAACATGCACCATAGCACACTTAACTGTAACACCTTTGTTTGCATAGTACTATTGTGCAGCATGCACCATATCACAGTTCTCTGTTACATCTTTGTTTGCATAGTAATACAATGCAGCACACACCATGCCACAGTTATCTGGTACACCTTTGTTTGCATAGCAATATTGTGCATCCCACTCCATACCACAGTCATCTGTCACACCTTTGGATAGTAATATTGTGCAGCATGCACTATACCACAGTTATCTTTTAAACCTCTGCTTGGATAGTAATAGTGTGCAGCAGAAACTATCCACAGATATCTGTTACACCTTGCTTTAGATAGTAACATTGTGCAGCACCATACCACAGTTCTGTAGTACATCTTTGTTTCGATAGTAATATTGTGCAACACACATAATACCGTAGTTATCTTTTACACCATTTTCTCAATAGTAATATTGTGCACCTGGCATCATACCACAGGTATCTATTACATCTTTGGATAGTAATATTCTTCAACACACAACATCCCATAGTTATCTGTTTCACCATTTTCTTGACAGTAATATTGTGCACCTGGCATCATACCACAGTTATCCATTACAACTTTGTATGATTAGTAATATTGTGCAGCACACACTATACCACAGTTACCTGGATACCTTTGTTTATATAGTAATATTGTGCAGCATACACCATGGCAATGTTATCTGGTACATCTTTGTTTGGATACTAATATTGTGCAGCTGTCACCATACCACAGTTATTTGTTACACTTTTGTTTGGATAGTAATATTGTACAGCAGTCACAATACCACAGTTACCTGTTCCACATTTGTTTGGATAATAATATTGTGCAGTGGTCACCATACCACAGCTACCTGTTACACCTTTACTAGAGTGCTATTGTGCAAACACACCATACCACAGTTATTTATTCCACCTTTATTTGGGTAGCAATATTGTACAGCAGGCAGCAAACCACAGTTATCTGTTACACCTTTGTTTGGAAGGTAATATTGTGCAACATGCACCGTGCCACTATTACCTGCTATACCTTTGTTTGGACAGTAATATTATGCAGCAGTCACCATACTACAGTTATCTGTTACACTTTGTTTACATAGTAATATTCTGCAGCACACACCATACCAAAGTTATCTGTTACACCTTTTTTCATAGTAATATTGTGCAGCCGGCACGTCACCAAAGTTATCTACTATAACTTTGTTTGGATAGTAATATTGTGCAGCATGCACCATGCCACAGGTATCAGGTAAACCTTCATTTGGATAGTAGTATTATGCAGCACGCACCATTGTAGCATGCACCATACCACAGTTATCTGTCATATCTTTATTTTCATAATGATATTGTCCATCACCATACCACAGTTACCTGTCATATATTTGCTTGAATAGTACTATTGTGCAGCACACACCATACCACAGTCCTCAGTTACACCTTTGATTGGATAGTAATATTGTGCAGCACACACCATGCCACAGTTATGTGTTAAACCTTTGTTTGATTAGTAAAATTGCACAGCATGCACCATAACACAGTTATCTGTTACACTTTTGTTTCAATAGTAATATTGTGCTGCACACACTATAAGACAGTTATCTCTTGCATGCACCATTCCACAAGTATCTGTTACACCTTTTTTGGAGAATAATATTGTGCAGCATGCACCATGCCACAGTTATCTGCTACACCTTTGTCTAGATATTAATATTGTGCAGCAGTCACCATACCACAGTTATCTGTTACACATTTGTTTAAATAGTAAGTTTGAGCAGCACACACCATACCATAGCTATTGTTAAACCTTCATTTGAGTAGTGATATTGAGCAGCAGGCACCATAAGACAGTTATCTGTTAAACTTCTGTTTGGATACTAATGTTGCATAGCCTATACCATACCACAGTTATCTGTTACACCTTCATTACTATAGTAATATTGTGCAGCATACACCAAACCACAGTTATCTGTTACAGCTTTGTTTAGATAATAATGCTGCACAGTGCACACCATGCTTCAGGCATCTGTTACACCTTTGTTTGAATAGTAATGTTGTGCAGCATGCACAATACCACAATTAGCTCTTACACCTTTCTTTTGATAGTAATATTGTATAGCCAGAACCAAACCACATTTATTTGTTACACCTCTGTTTGCATAGTAATATTGTGTTGCATGCACCATCCCACAGTGATCTGTTACATTTGTTTGGATAGTAGTATTATGCAGCAGGAACCATACCACTGTTACCTGCTATACCTTTATTTGGATAGTAATATTGAGAAGCATGATCCATACCTGGAACACCTTTGTTTAGATAGGAATATTGTGCAGCATGCACCATGCCACTGTTATCTGCTACACCTTTGTTTGGATAGTGATATTGTGTAGCAGTCACCATACCACAGTTTGACACCTTTGTTTGTATACTAATATTGTGCAGCAGTCACCATACCACAGTCATCTCTTACACCTATGGATAGTAATATTGTGCAGCAGGCATCATGCCACAGTTATCTGTTACACCTTAGTTTGTATAGTAATATTGTGCAGCACACACCATACCACAGTCATCTGTCACAACTTTGTTTGGATAGCTGTATTGTGCAGCATGCACCATACCACAATTATCATTTACACCTCTGTTTGAATAGTAATATTGTGCAGCATGCATAATAATACTGTTGTCTGTTACACCTTTGTTTGTGTAGTAACAGTGTGCAGCAGACACTGTACCACTGTTGTTTTTACACCTTTGTTTGGATAACAATATTGTGCAGCATGCTCCATTCCACAGTTTTCTGTAAAACATCTGTTTGGATAATAATAATATTGTGCAGCATGCACCATGCCACTGTTATCTGGTGCACCGTAGTTTGGATAGTAATATTGTGCAGCAGGCACATATCACAGTTAATTGTTACTCCATTGTTTTGATAGTAATATTGTGCAACACATACCATACCACAGTTATCTATTACAACTGTGGATTGTAATATTGCCCAGCATGCACCATTCCACAGTTATCTGCTACATCATTATTTGGATATTAATATTGTGCATCTTGCACCAAACCACACTCCTTTATCTGCATGTTAATATTGATCAGCATGACCCACACTAGAGTTATCTGTTTCCCCTTTGTTTGGATAGTAATATTGTGCAGCATGCACCATGCCACAGTTATCTTTTAAACCTCTGCTTAAATAGTAATATTGTGCAGCAGGCACAATCCACAGTTATCTGTTACACCTTTGGATAGTAACATTCTGCATCACCATACCACAGTTATCTGGTACACATTTGTTTAGATAGTAATATTGTACAGCACACACCATACTATAGTTATCTGTTACACCATTTTTATAGTAATATTGTGTACCTAGAACTAGAACTATACCACAGTTATATATTACAACTTTTCTTGAATAGTAATATTGTGCAGCACACACCATACCACAGTTATCTGGTTACACCTTTGTTTGTATAGTAATATCGTACAGTAGGCAGAAAACCAAATGCATCTGTTACAGCTTCATTTGCATAGTAATATTGTGTAGCACCATACCAGTTATCTGTTAAATATTTGTTTGAACAGTAATATTGTTTAGCCCACATCATACCTCAGTAATTTGTTACACCTTTTTCTGAGTAGTAATATTGTGCAGCAAGCAACATAACTCAGTTATCTGTTATGCATTTGATTGGATATTAATATTGTACAGCCTGCATCATACCACAGTTGTCGCTTACACCTTTGTTATTATAATAATATTGTGCCGCACACACCACACCACAGTTATCTTTTACATCTTTGTAAGTGTACTAATATTGTGCAGCAGGCACCAAACCACAGTTACCTGTTACACCTCTGTGTGTATAGTAATATTGTGCAGCAAACATCATACAACAGTTATCTGCTATACCTTTATTTGGATAGTAATATTGCACAGCATGTGCCATACCACAATTATCTGTTACACCTTGCTTTGGATAGTAATATTGTGCAGCAGGCTCCATACCACAGTTATGTGTAGCACCTTTGTATTTATAGTAATACTGTGTAGCTGGTACCATACCACATGTATCTGTTGCATGTTTGTTTAGAAAGTAATAATGTGCAGTTGGCACCATTCCAATGTTATCTGTTATACCTTTGTTTGGATAGTAATATTATGCAACACCGTACCACAATTATCTGTTACAGCTTTGTTTGGATAGATATACTGTGTAGCATGCATCATAGCAGTTATCTGTAACATATTTGTTTTGATAGTAATACACACCATTCCACACCAGCAGTTATGTCTTATACCTTTGTTTGGTAGTAATCTGGCACTATACCACAGGTACTGTATCTGAGGCACATTTGTTTGGATAGTAATACTGGGCAGCTGGCAAAATTCCACATTTATCTCCTACATCTTTGGATAGTAATTTTGTGCAGCATGTACCATAACTGAGTTATTGGTTACACCCTTGTTTAGATAGTAATATTCTGAAGCACACACCATACCAAGCTTATCTATTACACCTTTTTCATAGTATTATTGTGCAGCTGAGACCTTACCACAGTTATCTATTATAACTTTGTTTGGATAGTAATATTGTGCAACATGCAACATGCCACTATTATCTGGTAAACCTTCGTTTGGATAGTAATATTATGCAGCATGCATCATACTACATTTATCTGTTACACCTTTGTTTCCATAATAATATTGACCATCACCATACCACAGTTATCTGTTACATATTTGTTGGAATAGTAATATTGTGCAGTACACACCATACCACAGTCCTCAATTACACCTCTGTTTGAGTAGCAATATTGTCCATCAAACACCATACCACAGTTATTTGTTTGATTGGGGATATTGTGCAGCAGGCACCATAACACAGTTATCTATTACACCTTTGTTTCAATAGCAATAATGTGTAGCACACACCATGCCACAGTTATCTCTTACACCTTTCTTTGGATGGTAACATTGCTCAGCCAGTACCAAACCACAATTCTCTGTTACACATTTGTTAGGATAGTAATATTGTGCAGCATGCCCCATTCCACAGGCATCTGTTACATGCTTGTTTGGATAGTAATATTGCATTATCTGTTACATCCTTGCTTGCATAGTAATACTGTGCAGCACCATATCAGATTTATCTGTTGCACATTTGTTTAAAAAGTAACATTGTGAAACAGACAGAATACCATAGCTATGCCCAGATATGCTCAGAGCTAGTTCAAAATGATGTGAAGATTACTGATCCTACAGACATTGCCAACATACTGGCTGACAGGTTCAGTGCAAACTTCTCCCCCCCCTCCCCCCCAAAAGGAGAGATATCTATACCAAACGATTGCAGCCCCCCAAAAATCTCCAGCGCCCAAGTGAGAACTGCTCTCTCCAAAGCAAAAAACACAGCATCCATGGGACCTGATGGTGTCCCCAGCTGTGTGCTCCATGAACTCAATGAGGAATTAAACCCACAGCTAGGACAGCTGTTTAATCAAAGTCTTACCTCTGGATACATACCCAGGGAGTGGCGCACTGCAACTGTAGTACCACTTCACAAAGGCGGTGCCTCCACCGACCCTGGAAATTACCGGCCCATTAGCTTGACAAGCCTTATCTGCAAAGCCATGGAGAGGATCATAATGGACCTCATAAATAAAGACATAGGGAATTTGCAGACTTTGGATCCAACCCAGTTTGGCTTTGTCAAAGGCAGATCATGCCTTTTAAACTTGGTTGACTTCTTCGAAACAGTCACTAAAGCCATTGATGAGGGAAAGGCAGTCCATACAGCCTACCTCGATCTGGCTAAGGCCTTCGGTACAATACCCCACTCGGGTATCATTGAAAAACTCATCAGCTTAAATGTCAACCCATACATCACAAGATGGGTTGCAAACTGGCTGAGTGACAGAACCCACAGGGTCAGAGTTGCTGGCGCCATGTCAGACTCAAAGCCTGTCACAAGTGGTGTCCCACAGGGCTCAGTCCTGGGCCCAATCTTGTTTGGCGTCTACTTTTCCGAAGTACAAGCAAACACAGGAGGGTTATGGCTGACAAAGTTTGCAGATGACTGCAAACTGGGCGCCATAGTAGAAAACACATCTGATACAGATATCCTTCAGCAGGGTCTCACAGAAACGGATAACTGGTGCCAGAGCCACGGCCTAAAGTTAAATGCCAAAAAATGCATAGTCATACCCTTCGGGAAAAACAAGGTTACCCCTAGCTGCCAAATAGGTGGCAATCCACTGAGCACAGAAGAAGTTATCAGGGACCTGGGGACCCAGGTTGATAGTAGTCTGTCATTCGACACCCATGTAGCTAAAGTAGTTAGGAAGACCTTCTACATTGCCCACCTTATCATGAAGGGATTCTCATCTAGATCAAGGGAGGGCATAGTCTCCCTTTACTCATCACTCATCAGACCAATGATTGAGTACAATGCCCCATTCGGAATGTATCTGACCCGACACTTGCAGCAGCTGGAGAGGCCACAAAAGTTCCTCACCAAAAGGATAAAGCGTCTCAAAAATCTGTCCTATGCTGCCCGACTGAAAGAACTCCAGCTCTATTCAGTCGCACCGCTTGCTCAGAGGTGACCTTTGCCTAACATACAAGGCCATGTCAAACCCAGATTTGATGAATATGCTTCACCTCAAAAATCTAGATCCATCAGAGCCACAAGGGCGGAGACTTAAACCTTGACACGGCTATTAATAGGATGTGCTGGAGGGATAGATTCATCACCCAAAGACTCCTATGCTGTGGAACAAAATCCCGGTACATGTGAGGCAGAGCACCTCGCTGGCCTTGTTCAAGAGAAATCTTGACCAATGGATGGGAGATCACAGATATAACCCAGGGATTACCTCAGTGTCACTGCTCGACAGAGGCACAGCAAAATAATGGGTATAGTTCCCCATACTAAAGGGGTGGCGTAAGCCACAAAACGATGGGCTAGGCTTGTAAATGTCCTCGGGCAGATAGCCTAGTATGAACCTATGAACCTATGAACCTATTTGTTACACCTTCAACTGAGTAGTGATATTAAGCAGCAGGCACCATAAGAATGTTATCTGTCAGACCTTTGTTTGGATAGTAATATTGTGCAGCACCATACCACAATTATCTGTTACAGCTTTGTTTAGATAGTTATACTGTATAACATGCACCATAGCACACTTATCTGTAACACCTTTGTTTGCATAGTACTATTGTGCAGCATGCACCATATCACAGTAATCTGTTATACCTTTGTTTGGAAAGTAATACTATGCAGCACACACCATGCCACAGTTATCCGGTACACCTTTGTTTGGATAGCAATATTGTGCATCCCACTCCATACCACAGTCATCTGTCACACCTTTGGATAGTAATATTGTGCAGCATGCACTATACCACAGTTATCTTTTAAACCTCTGCTTGGATAGTAATAGTGTGCAGCAAAAACTATCCACAGATATCTGTTACACCTTGCTTTAGATAGTAACATTGTGCAGCACCATACCACAGTTCTGTAGTACATCTTTGTTTGGATAGTAATATTGTGCAACACACATAATACCATAGTTATCTTTTACACCATTTTCTCAATAGTAATATTGTGCACCTGGCATCATACCACAGTTATCTATTGCAACTTTGGATAGTAATATTCTTCAACACACACACCATCCCATAGTTATCCGTTTCACCATTTTCTTGACAGTAATATTGTGCACCTGGCATCATACCACAGTTATCCATTACAACGTTGTATGATTAGTAATATTGTGCAGCACACACTATACCACAGTTACCTGGATACCTTTGTTTGTTTAGTAATATTGTGCAGCATACACCATGGCAATGTTATCTGCTACATCTTTGTTTGGATACTAATATTGTGCAGCCGTCACCATGCCACAGTTATTTGTTACACTTTTGTTTGGATAGTAATATTGTACAGCAGTCACAATACCACAGTTACCTGTTCCACATTTGTTTGGATAATAATATTGTGCAGTGGTCACCATACCACAGCTACCTGTTACACCTTTACTATTGTAGTGCTATTGTGCAAACACACCATACCACAGTTATTTCTTCCACCTTTATTTGGGTAGTAGTATTGTACAGCAGGCAGCAAACCACAGTTATCTGTTACACCTTTGTTTGGAAGGTAATATTGTGCAGCATGCACCGTGCCACTATTACCTGCTATACCTTTGTTTGGACAGTAATATTATGCAGCAGTCACCATACTACAGTTATCTGTTTCACTTTGTTTACATAGTAATATTCTGCAGCACACACCATACCAAAGTTATCTGTTACACCTTTTTTCATAGTAATATTGTGCAGCCGGCACCTCACCACAGTTATCTACTATAACTTTGTTTGGATAGTAATATTGTGCAGCATGCACCATGCCACAGTTATCGGGTAAACCTTAATTTGGATAGTAGTATTAAGCAGCATGCACCATTGTAGCATGCACCATACCACAGTTATCTGTCATATCTTTATTTTCATAATAATATTGTCCATCACCATACCACAATTATCTGTTATATATTTGCTTGAATAGTAATATTGTGCAGCACACACCATACCACAGTCCTCAGTTACACCTTTGATTGGATAGTAATATTGTGCAGCACACACCATGCCACAGTTATGTTTTAAACCTTTGTTTGATTAGTAAAATTGCACAGCAGGCACCATAACACAGTTATCTGTTACACTTTTGTTTCAATAGTAATAATGTGCTGCACACACTATACCACAGTTATCTCTTGCATACACCATTCCACAAGTATCTGTTAAACTTTTTTTGTATAATAATATTGTACAGCATGCACCATGCCACAGTTATCTGCTACACCTTTGTCTAGATAGTAATATTGTGCAGTAGTCACCATACCACAGTTATCTGTTACACATTTGTTTAAATAGTAAGATTGAGCAGCACACACCATACCATAGCTATTGTTAAACCTTCATTTGAGTAGTGATATTGAGCAGCAGGCACCATAAGACAGTTATCTGTTAAACTTTTATTTGGTTACTAATGTTGCATAGCCTGCACCATATCACAGTTATCTGTTGCACCTTCATTACTATAGTAATATTGTGCAGCATACACCATACCACAGTTATTTGTTACAACTTTGTTTAGATAATAATGCTGCACAGTGCACACCATGCTTCAGGCATCTGTTACACCTTTGTTTGAATAGTAATGTTGTGCAGCATGCACAATACCACAATTAGCTCTTACACCTTTCTTTTGATAGTAATATTATATAGCCAGAACCAAACCACAGTTATTTGTTACACCTCTGTTTGCATAGTAATATTATGCTGCATGCACCATACCACAGTTATCTGTTACATTTGTTTGGATGGTAGTATTATGCAGCAGGAACCATACCACTGTTACCTGCTACACCTTTATTTGGATAGTAATATTGAGAAGCATGATCCATACCTGGAACACCTTTGTTTAGATAGTAATAGTGTGCAGCATGCACCATGCCTCTGTTATCTGCTACACCTTTGTTTGGATAGTAATATTGTGCAGCAGTCACCATACCACAGTTCAATACCTTTGTATACTAATATTGTGCAGCAGTCACCATACCACAGTCATCTCTTACACCTATGGATAGTAATATTGTGCAGCAGGCATCATGCCACAATTATCTGTTACACCTTAGTTTGTATAGTATTATTGTGCAGCACACACTATACCACAGTCATCGGTCACACCTTTGTTTGGATAGCTGTATTGTGCAGCATGCACCATACCACAGTTATCTTTTAGACCTCTGTTTGGATAGTAATATTGTGCAGCATGCATCATGCTACTGTTGTCTGTTACACCTTTGTTTGTGTAGTAACAGTGTGTAGCAGGCACTGTGCCACTGTTGTTTTTACACCTTTGTTTGGATAACAATATTGTGCAGCATGCTCCATTCCACATTTTTCTGTAAAACCTCTATTTGGATAATAATAATATTGTGCAGCATTCACTATGCCACTGTTATCTGGGGCACCTTAGTTTGGATAGTAATATTGTGCAGCAGGCACATACCACAGCTAATTGTTACTCCATTGTTTTGATAGTAATATTGTGCAACACACACCATACCACAGTTATCTATTACAACTGTGGATTGTAATATTTCCCAGCATGCACCATTCCACAGTTATCTGCTACATCATTATTTGGATAGTAATATTGTGCATCTTACACCAAACCACACTCCATTATCTGGATGTTAATATTGATCAGCATGACCCACACTAGAGTTATCTGTTTCCCCTTTGTTTGGATAGTAATATTGTGCAGCATGCACCATGCCACAGTTATCTTTTAAACCTCTGCTTTGATAGTAATATTGTGCAGCAGGCACAATCCACAGTTATCTGTTACACCTTTGGATAGTAACATTCTGCATCACCATACCACAGTTATCTGGTACACATTTGTTTAGATAGTAATATTGTACAGCACACACCATACTATAGTTATCTGTTATACCATTTTTATAGTAATATTGTGTACCTAGAACTAGAACTATACCACAGTTATATATTAAAACTTTTCTTGAATAGTAATATTGTGCAGCACACACCATACCACAGTTATCTGGTTATACCTTTGTTTGTATAGTAATATCGTACAGCAGGCAGAAAACCAAATACATCTGTTACAGCTTCATTTGCATAGTAATATTGTGTAGCACCATACCAGTTATCTGCTAAATATTTGTTTGAACAGTAATATTGTTTAGCCCACATCATACCACAGTAATTTGTTACACCTTTTTCTGAGTAGTAATATTGTGCAGCAAGCAACATAACTCAGTTATCTGTTATGCATTTGATTGGATATTAATATTGTACAGCCTGCATCATACCACAGTTGTCGCTTACACCTTTGTTATTATAATAATATTGTGCCGCACACACCACACCACAGTTATCTTTTACATCTTTGTAAGTGTACTAATATTGTGCAGCAGGCACCAAACCACAGTTACCTGTTACACCTCTGTGTGTATAGTAATATTGTGCAGCAAACATCATACAACAGTTATCTGCTACACCTTTATTTGGATAGTAATATTGCACAGCATGTGCCATACCACAATTATCTGTTACACCTTGCTTTGGATAGTAATGTTGTGCAGCAGGCTCCATACCACAGTTATGTGTAGCACCTTTGTATTTATAGTAATATTGTGTAGCTGGTACCATACCACATGTATCTGTTGCATGTTTGTTTAGAAAGTAATAATGTGCAGTTGGCACCATTCCAATGTTATCTGTTATACCTTTGTTTGGATAGTAATATTATGCAACACCGTACCACAATTATCTGTTACAGCTTTGTTTGGATAGATATACTGTGTAGCATGCATCATAGCAGTTATCTGTAACATATTTGTTTTGATAGTAATACACACCATTCCACACCAGCAGTTATGTCTTATACCTTTGTTTGGTAGTAATCTGGCACTATACCACAGGTACTGTATCTGAGGCACATTTGTTTGGATAGTAATACTGGGCAGCTGGCAAAATTCCACATTTATCTCCTACATCTTTGGATAGTAATTTTGTGCAGCATGTACCATAACTGAGTTATTGGTTACACCCTTGTTTAGATAGTAATATTCTGAAGCACACACCATACCAAGCTTATCTATTACACCTTTTTCATAGTATTATTGTGCAGCTGAGACCTTACCACAGTTATCTATTATAACTTTGTTTGGATAGTAATATTGTGCAACATGCAACATGCCACTATTATCTGGTAAACCTTCGTTTGGATAGTAATATTATGCAGCATGCATCATACTACATTTATCTGTTACACCTTTGTTTCCATAATAATATTGACCATCACCATACCACAGTTATCTGTTACATATTTGTTGGAATAGTAATATTGTGCAGTACACACCATACCACAGTCCTCAATTACACCTCTGTTTGAGTAGCAATATTGTCCATCAAACACCATACCACAGTTATTTGTTTGATTGGGGATATTGTGCAGCAGGCACCATAACACAGTTATCTATTACACCTTTGTTTCAATAGCAATAATGTGTAGCACACACCATGCTACAGTTATCTCTTACACCTTTCTGTGGATGGTAACATTGCACAGCCAGTACCAAACCACAATTCTCTGTTACACATTTGTTAGGATAGTAATATTGTGCAGCATGCCCCATTCCACAGGCATCTGTTACATGCTTGTTTGGATAGTAATATTGCATTATCTGTTACATCCTTGCTTGCATAGTAATACTGTGCAGCACCATATCAGATTTATCTGTTGCACATTTGTTGAAAAAGTAATATTGTGCCACAGACAGAATACCATAGCTATTTGTTACACCTTCAACTGAGTAGTGATATTAAGCAGCAGGCACCATAAGAATGTTATCTGTCAGACCATTGTTTGGATAGTAATATTGTGCAGCACCATACCACAATTATCTGTTACAGCTTTGTTTAGATAGTTATACTGTATAACATGCACCATAGCACACTTATCTGTAACACCTTTGTTTGCATAGTACTATTGTGCAGCATGCACCATATCACAGTAATCTGTTATACCTTTGTTTGGAAAGTAATACTATGCAGCACACACCATGCCACAGTTATCCGGTACACCTTTGTTTGGATAGCAATATTGTGCATCCCACTCCATACCACAGTCATCTGTCACACCTTTGGATAGTAATATCATGCAGCATGCACTATACCACAGTTATCTTTTAAACCTCTGCTTGGATAGTAATAGTGTGCAGCAAAAACTATCCACAGATATCTGTTACACCTTGCTTTAGATAGTAACATTGTGCAGCACCATACCACAGTTCTGTAGTACATCTTTGTTTGGATAGTAATATTGTGCAACACACATAATACCATAGTTATCTTTTACACCATTTTCTCAATAGTAATATTGTGCACCTGGCATCATACCACAGTTATCCATTACAACGTTGTATGATTAGTAATATTGTGCAGCACACACTATACCACAGTTACCTGGATACCTTTGTTTGTTTAGTAATATTGTGCAGCATACACCATGGCAATGTTATCTGCTACATCTTTGTTTGGATACTAATATTGTGCAGCCGTCACCATGCCACAGTTATTTGTTACACTTTTGTTTGGATAGTAATATTGTACAGCAGTCACAATACCACAGTTACCTGTTCCACATTTGTTTGGATAATAATATTGTGCAGTGGTCACCATACCACAGCTACCTGTTACACCTTTACTATTGTAGTGCTATTGTGCAAACACACCATACCACAGTTATTTCTTCCACCTTTATTTGGGTAGTAGTATTGTACAGCAGGCAGCAAACCACAGTTATCTGTTACACCTTTGTTTGGAAGGTAATATTGTGCAGCATGCACCGTGCCACTATTACCTGCTATACCTTTGTTTGGACAGTAATATTATGCAGCAGTCACCATACTACAGTTATCTGTTTCACTTTGTTTACATAGTAATATTCTGCAGCACACACCATACCAAAGTTATCTGTTACACCTTTTTCATAGTAATATTGTGCAGCCGGCACCTCACCACAGTTATCTACTATAACTTTGTTTGGATAGTAATATTGTGCAGCATGCACCATGCCACAGTTATCGGGTAAACCTTAATTTGGATAGTAGTATTAAGCAGCATGCACCATTGTAGCATGCACCATACCACAGTTATCTGTCATATCTTTATTTTCATAATAATATTGTCCATCACCATACCACAATTATCTGTTATATATTTGCTTGAATAGTAATATTGTGCAGCACACACCATACCACAGTCCTCAGTTACACCTTTGATTGGATAGTAATATTGTGCAGCACACACCATGCCACAGTTATGTGTTAAACCTTTGTTTGATTAGTAAAATTGCACAGCAGGCACCATAACACAGTTATCTGTTACACTTTTGTTTCAATAGTAATAATGTGCTGCACACACTATACCACAGTTATCTCTTGCATACACCATTCCACAAGTATCTGTTAAACTTTTTTTGTATAATAATATTGTACAGCATGCACCATGCCACAGTTATCTGCTACACCTTTGTCTAGATAGTAATATTGTGCAGTAGTCACCATACCACAGTTATCTGTTACACATTTGTTTAAATAGTAAGATTGAGCAGCACACACCATACCATAGCTATTGTTAAACCTTCATTTGAGTAGTGATATTGAGCAGCAGGCACCATAAGACAGTTATCTGTTAAACTTTTATTTGGTTACTAATGTTGCATAGCCTGCACCATATCACAGTTATCTGTTGCACCTTCATTACTATAGTAATATTGTGCAGCATACACCATACCACAGTTATTTGTTACAACTTTGTTTAGATAATAATGCTGCACAGTGCACACCATGCTTCAGGCATCTGTTACACCTTTGTTTGAATAGTAATGTTGTGCAGCATGCACAATACCACAATTAGCTCTTACACCTTTCTTTTGATAGTAATATTATATAGCCAGAACCAAACCACAGTTATTTGTTACACCTCTGTTTGCATAGTAATATTATGCTGCATGCACCATACCACAGTTATCTGTTACATTTGTTTGGATGGTAGTATTATGCAGCAGGAACCATACCACTGTTACCTGCTACACCTTTATTTGGATAGTAATATTGAGAAGCATGATCCATACCTGGAACACCTTTGTTTAGATAGTAATAGTGTGCAGCATGCACCATGCCTCTGTTATCTGCTACACCTTTGTTTGGATAGTAATATTGTGCAGCAGTCACCATACCACAGTTCAATACCTTTGTATACTAATATTGTGCAGCAGTCACCATACCACAGTCATCTCTTACACCTATGGATAGTAATATTGTGCAGCAGGCATCATGCCACAATTATCTGTTACACCTTAGTTTGTATAGTATTATTGTGCAGCACACACTATACCACAGTCATCGGTCACACCTTTGTTTGGATAGCTGTATTGTGCAGCATGCGCCATACCACAGTTATCTTTTAGACCTCTGTTTGGATAGTAATATTGTGCAGCATGCATCATGCTACTGTTGTCTGTTACACCTTTGTTTGTGTAGTAACAGTGTGTAGCAGGCATTGTGCCACTGTTGTTTTTACACCTTTGTTTGGATAACAATATTGTGCAGCATGCTCCATTCCACATTTTTCTGTAAAACCTCTGTTTGGATAATAATAATATTGTGCAGCATTCACCATGCCACTGTTATCTGGAGCACCTTAGTTTGGATAGTAATATTGTGCAGCAGGCACATACCACAGCTAATTGTTACTCCATTGTTTTGATAGTAATATTGTGCAACACACACCATACCACAGTTATCTATTACAACTGTGGATTGTAATATTTCCCAGCATGCACCATTCCACAGTTATCTGCTACATCATTATTTGGATAGTAATATTGTGCATCTTACACCAAACCACACTCCATTATCTGGATGTTAATATTGATCAGCATGACCCACACTAGAGTTATCTGTTTCCCCTTTGTTTGGATAGTAATATTGTGCAGCATGCACCATGCCACAGTTATCTTTTAAACCTCTGCTTTGATAGTAATATTGTGCAGCAGGCACAATCCACAGTTATCTGTTACACCTTTGGATAGTAACATTCTGCATCACCATACCACAGTTATCTGGTACACATTTGTTTAGATAGTAATATTGTACAGCACACACCATACTATAGTTATCTGTTATACCATTTTTATAGTAATATTGTGTACCTAGAACTAGAACTATACCACAGTTATATATTACAACTTTTCTTGAATAGTAATATTGTGCAGCACACACCATACCACAGTTATCTGGTTATACCTTTGTTTGTATAGTAATATCGTACAGCAGGCAGAAAACCAAATACATCTGTTACAGCTTCATTTGCATAGTAATATTGTGTAGCACCATACCAGTTATCTGCTAAATATTTGTTTGAACAGTACTATTGTTTAGCCCACATCATACCACAGTAATTTGTTACACCTTTTTCTGAGTAGTAATATTGTGCAGCAAGCAACATAACTCAGTTATCTGTTATGCATTTGATTGGATATTAATATTGTACAGCCTGCATCATACCACAGTTGTCGCTTACACCTTTGTTATTATAATAATATTGTGCCGCACACACCACACCACAGTTATCTTTTACATCTTTGTAAGTGTACTAATATTGTGCAGCAGGCACCAAACCACAGTTACCTGTTACACCTCTGTGTGTATAGTAATATTGTGCAGCAAACATCATACAACAGTTATCTGCTACACCTTTATTTGGATAGTAATATTGCACAGCATGTGCCATACCACAATTATCTGTTACACCTTGCTTTGGATAGTAATGTTGTGCAGCAGGCTCCATACCACAGTTATGTGTAGCACCTTTGTATTTATAGTAATATTGTGTAGCTGGTACCATACCACATGTATCTGTTGCATGTTTGTTTAGAAAGTAATAATGTGCAGTTGGCACCATTCCAATGTTATCTGTTATACCTTTGTTTGGATAGTAATATTATGCAACACCATACCACAATTATCTGTTACAGCTTTGTTTGGATAGATATACTGTGTAGCATGCATCATAGCAGTTATCTGTAACATATTTGTTTTGATAGTAATACACACCATTCCACACCAGCAGTTATGTCTTATACCTTTGTTTGGTAGTAATCTGGCACTATACCACAGGTACTGTATCTGAGGCACATTTGTTTGGATAGTAATACTGGGCAGCTGGCAAAATTCCACATTTATCTCCTACATCTTTGGATAGTAATTTTGTGCAGCATGTACCATAACTGAGTTATTGGTTACACCCTTGTTTAGATAGTAATATTCTGAAGCACACACCATACCAAGCTTATCTATTACACCTTTTCATAGTATTATTGTGCAGCTGAGACCTTACCACAGTTATCTATTATAACTTTGTTTGGATAGTAATATTGTGCAACATGCAACATGCCACTATTATCTGGTAAACCTTCGTTTGGATAGTAATATTATGCAGCATGCATCATACTACATTTATCTGTTACACCTTTGTTTCCATAATAATATTGACCATCACCATACCACAGTTATCTGTTACATATTTGTTGGAATAGTAATATTGTGCAGTACACACCATACCACAGTCCTCAATTACACCTCTGTTTGAGTAGCAATATTGTCCATCAAACACCATACCACAGTTATTTGTTTGATTGGGGATATTGTGCAGCAGGCACCATAACACAGTTATCTATTACACCTTTGTTTCAATAGCAATAATGTGTAGCACACACCATGCTACAGTTATCTCTTACACCTTTCTGTGGATGGTAACATTGCACAGCCAGTACCAAACCACAATTCTCTGTTACACATTTGTTAGGATAGTAATATTGTGCAGCATGCCCCATTCCACAGGCATCTGTTACATGCTTGTTTGGATAGTAATATTGCATTATCTGTTACATCCTTGCTTGCATAGTAATACTGTGCAGCACCATATCAGATTTATCTGTTGCACATTTGTTGAAAAAGTAATATTGTGCCACAGACAGAATACCATAGCTATTTGTTACACCTTCAACTGAGTAGTGATATTAAGCAGCAGGCACCATAAGAATGTTATCTGTCAGACCTTTGTTTGGATAGTAATATTGTGCAGCACCATACCACAATTATCTGTTACACCTTTGTTTAGATAACTATACTGTATAACATGCACCATAGCACACTTATCTGTAACACCTTTGTTTGCATAGTACTATTGTGCAGCATGCACCATATCACAGTAATCTGTTATACCTTTGTTTGGAAAGTAATACTATGCAGCACACACCATGCCACAGTTATCCGGTACACCTTTGTTTGGATAGCAATATTGTGCATCCCACTCCATACCACAGTCATTTGTCACACCTTTGGATAGTAATATTGTGCAGCATGCACTATACCACAGTTATCTTTTAAACCTCTGCTTGGATAGTAATAGTGTGCAGCAAAAACTATCCACAGATATCTGTTACACCTTGCTTTAGATAGTAACATTGTGCAGCACCATACCACAGTTCTGTAGTACATCTTTGTTTGGATAGTAATATTGTGCAACACACATAATACCATAGTTATCTTTTACACCATTTTCTCAATAGTAATATTGTGCACCTGGCATCATACCACAGTTATCTATTGCAACTTTGGATAGTAATATTCTTCAACACACACGCCATCCCATAGTTATCCGTTTCACCATTTTCTTGACAGTAATATTGTGCACCTGGCATCATACCACAGTTATCCATTACAACTTTGTATGATTAGTAATATTGTGCAGCACACACTATACCACAGTTACCTGGATACCTTTGTTTGTTTAGTAATATTGTGCAGCATACACCATGGCAATGTTATCTGCTACATCTTTGTTTGGATACTAATATTGTGCAGCCGTCACCATGCCACAGTTATTTGTTACACTTTTGTTTGGATAGTAATATTGTACAGCAGTCACAATACCACAGTTACCTGTTCCACATTTGTTTGGATAATAATATTGTGCAGTGGTCACCATACCACAGCTACCTGTTACACCTTTACTATTGTAGTGCTATTGTGCAAACACACCATACCACAGTTATTTCTTCCACCTTTATTTGGGTAGTAGTATTGTACAGCAGGCAGCAAACCACAGTTATCTGTTACACCTTTGTTTGGAAGGTAATATTGTGCAGCATGCACCGTGCCACTATTACCTGCTATACCTTTGTTTGGACAGTAATATTATGCAGCAGTCACCATACTACAGTTATCTGTTTCACTTTGTTTACATAGTAATATTCTGCAGCACACACCATACCAAAGTTATCTGTTACACCTTTTTTCATAGTAATATTGTGCAGCCGGCACCTCACCACAGTTATCTACTATAACTTTGTTTGGATAGTAATATTGTGCAGCATGCACCATGCCACAGTTATCAGGTAAACCTTAATTTGGATAGTAGTATTAAGCAGCATGCACCATTGTAGCATGCACCATACCACAGTTATCTGTCATATCTTTATTTTCATAATAATATTGTCCATCACCATACCACAATTATCTGTTATATATTTGCTTGAATAGTAATATTGTGCAGCACACACCATACCACAGTCCTCAGTTACACCTTTGATTGGATAGTAATATTGTGCAGCACACACCATGCCACAGTTATGTGTTAAACCTTTGTTTGATTAGTAAAATTGCACAGCAGGCACCATAACACAGTTATCTGTTACACTTTTGTTTCAATAGTAATAATGTGCTGCACACACTATACCACAGTTATCTCTTGCATACACCATTCCACAAGTATCTGTTAAACTTTTTTTGTATAATAATATTGTACAGCATGCACCATGCCACAGTTATCTGCTACACCTTTGTCTAGATAGTAATATTGTGCAGTAGTCACCATACCACAGTTATCTGTTACACATTTGTTTAAATAGTAAGATTGAGCAGCACACACCATACCATAGCTATTGTTAAACCTTCATTTGAGTAGTGATATTGAGCAGCAGGCACCATAAGACAGTTATCTGTTAAACTTTTATTTGGTTACTAATGTTGCATAGCCTGCACCATATCACAGTTATCTGTTGCACCTTCATTACTATAGTAATATTGTGCAGCATACACCATACCACAGTTATTTGTTACAACTTTGTTTAGATAATAATGCTGCACAGTGCACACCATGCTTCAGGCATCTGTTACACCTTTGTTTGAATAGTAATGTTGTGCAGCATGCACAATACCACAATTAGCTCTTACACCTTTCTTTCTTTTGATAGTAATATTATATAGCCAGAACCAAACCACAGTTATTTGTTACACCTCTGTTTGCATAGTAATATTATGCTGCATGCACCATACCACAGTTATCTGTTACATTTGTTTGGATGGTAGTATTATGCAGCAGGAACCATACCACTGTTACCTGCTACACCTTTATTTGGATAGTAATATTGAGAAGCATGATCCATACCTGGAACACCTTTGTTTAGATAGTAATAGTGTGCAGCATGCACCATGCCTCTGTTATCTGCTACACCTTTGTTTGGATAGTAATATTGTGCAGCAGTCACTATACCACAGTTCAATACCTTTGTATACTAATATTGTGCAGCAGTCACCATACCACAGTCATCTCTTACACCTATGGATAGTAATATTGTGCAGCAGGCATCATGCCACAATTATCTGTTACACTTTAGTTTGTATAGTATTATTGTGCAGCACACACTATACCACAGTCATCGGTCACACCTTTGTTTGGATAGCTGTATTGTGCAGCATGCACCATACCACAGTTATCTTTTAGACCTCTGTTTGGATAGTAATATTGTGCAGCATGCATCATGCTACTGTTGTCTGTTACACCTTTGTTTGTGTAGTAACAGTGTGTAGCATACACTGTGCCACTGTTGTTTTTACACCTTTGTTTGGATAACAATATTGCGCAGCATGCTCCATTCCACATTTTTCTGTAAAACCTCTGTTTGGATAATAATAATATTGTGCAGCATTCACCATGCCACTGTTATCTGGAGCACCTTAGTTTGGATAGTAATATTGTGCAGCAGGCACATACCACAGCTAATTGTTACTCCATTGTTTTGATAGTAATATTGTGCAACACACACCATACCACAGTTATCTATTACAACTGTGGATTGTAATATTTCCCAGCATGCACCATTCCACAGTTATCTGCTACATCATTATTTGGATAGTAATATTGTGCATCTTACACCAAACCACACTCCATTATCTGGATGTTAATATTGATCAGCATGACCCACACTAGAGTTATCTGTTTCCCCTTTGTTTGGATAGTAATATTGTGCAGCATGCACCATGCCACAGTTATCTTTTAAACCTCTGCTTTGATAGTAATATTGTGCAGCAGGCACAATCCACAGTTATCTGTTACACCTTTGGATAGTAACATTCTGCATCACCATACCACAGTTATCTGGTACACATTTGTTTAGATAGTAATATTGTACAGCACACACCATACTATAGTTATCTGTTATACCATTTTTATAGTAATATTGTGTACCTAGAACTAGAACTATACCACAGTTATATATTACAACTTTTCTTGAATAGTAATATTGTGCAGCACACACCATACCACAGTTATCTGGTTACACCTTTGTTTGTATAGTAATATCGTACAGCAGGCAGAAAACCAAATACATCTGTTACAGCTTCATTTGCATAGTAATATTGTGTAGCACCATACCAGTTATCTGCTAAATATTTGTTTGAACAGTAATATTGTTTAGCCCACATCATACCACAGTAATTTGTTACACCTTTTTCTGAGTAGTAATATTGTGCAGCAAGCAACATAACTCAGTTATCTGTTATGCATTTGATTGGATATTAATATTGTACAGCCTGCATCATACCACAGATGTCACTTACACCTTTGTTATTATAATAATATTGTTCAGCACACACCATGCCACAGTTATCTTTTACATCTTTGTAAGTGTACTAATATTGTGCAGCAGGCACCAAACCACAGTTATCTGTTACACATTGGTGTGTATAGTAATATTGTGCAGCCCACATCATACAACAGTTATCTGCTACACCTTTATTTGGATAGTAATATTGCACAGCATGTGCCATACCACAATTATCTGTTACACCTTTCTTTGGATAGTAATATTGTGTAGCAGGCTCCATACCACAGTTATGTGTAGCACCTTTGTATTTATAGTAATATTGTGTAGCTGGTACCATACCACATGTATCTGTTGCATGTTTGTTTAGAAAGTAATAATGTGCAGTTGGCACCATTCCAATGTTATCTGTTATACCTTTGTTTGGATAGTAATATTATGCAACACCATACCACAATTATCTGTTACAGCTTTGTTTGGATAGATATATTGTGTAGCATGCATCATAGCAGTTATCTGTAACATATTTGTTTTGATAGTAATACACACCATTCCACACCAGCAGTTATGTCTTATACCTTTGTTTGGTAGTAATCTGGCACTATACCACAGGTACTGTATCTGAGGCACATTTGTTTGGATAGTAATACTGGGCAGCTGGCAAAATTCCACATTTATCTCCTACATCTTTGGATAGTAATTTTGTGCAGCATGTACCATAACTGAGTTATTGGTTACACCCTTGTTTAGATAGTAATATTCTGAAGCACACACCATACCAAGCTTATCTATTACACCTTTTTCATAGTATTATTGTGCAGCTGAGACCTTACCACAGTTATCTATTATAACTTTGTTTGGATAGTAATATTGTGCAACATGCAACATGCCACTATTATCTGGTAAACCTTTGTTTGGATAGTAATATTATGCAGCATGCATCATACTACATTTATCTGTTACACCTTTGTTTCCATAATAATATTGACCATCACCATACCACAGTTATCTGTTACATATTTGTTGGAATAATAATATTGTGCAGTACACACCATACCACAGTCCTCAGTTACACCCCTGTTTGAGTAGCAATATTGTCCATCAAACACCATACCACAGTTATTTGTTTGATTGGGGATATTGTGCAGCAGGCACCATAACACAGTTATCTATTACACCTTTGTTTCAATAGTAATATTGTGTAGCACACACCATGCCACAGTTATCTCTTACACCTTTCTTTGGATGGTAACATTGCACAGCCAGTACCAAACCACAATTCTCTGTTACACATTTGTTAGGATAGTAATATTGTGCAGCATGCCCCGTTCCACAGGCATCTGTTACATGCTTGTTTGGATAGTAATATGGCATTATCTGTTACATCCTTGCTTGTATAGTAATACTGTGCAGCACCATATCAGATTTATCTGTTGCACATTTGTTTAAAAAGTAATATTGTGCCACAGACAGAATACCATAGCTATTTGTTACACCTTCAACTGAGTAGTGATATTGAGCAGCAGGCACCATAAGAATGTTATCTGTCAGACCTTTGTTTGGATAGTAATATTGTGCAGCACCATACCACAATTATCTGTTACAGATTTGTTTAGATAGTTATACTGTGTAACATGCACTATAGCACACTTATCTGTAACACCTTTGTTTTCATAGTACTATTGTGTGGCATGCACCATATCACAGTTCTCTGTTACACCTTTGTTTGCATAGTAATATTGTGCAGCATACACCATATCACAGTAATCTGTTATACCTTTGTTTGGAAAGTAATACTATGCAGCACACACCATGCCACAGTTATCCAATACACCTTTGTTTGGATAGCAATATTGTGCATCCCACTCCATACCACAGTCATCTGTCACACCTTTGGATAGTAATATTGTGCAGCATGCACTATACCACAGTTATCTTTTAAACCTCTGCTTGGATAGTAATAGTGTGCAGCAGAAATTATCCACAGATATCTGTTACACCTTGCTTTAGATAGTAACATTGTGCAACACCATACCACAGTTATGTAGTACATCTTTGTTTGGATAGTAATATTGTGCATCACACATAATACCATAGTTATCTTTTACACCATTTTCTCAATAGTAATATTGTGCACCTGGCATCATGCCACAGTTATCTATTGCAACTTTGGATAGTAATATTCTTCAACACACACACCATCCCATAGTTATCTGTTTCACCATTTTCTCGACAGTAATATTGTGCACCTGGCATCATACCACAGTTATCTATTACAAGTTTGTATGATTAGTAATATTGTGCAGCACACACTATACCACAGTTACCTGGATACCTTTGTTTGTATAGTAATATTGTGCAGCATACACCATGGCAATGTTATCTGCTACATCTTTGTTTGGATACTAATATTGTGCAGCCATCACCATACCACAGTTATTTGTTACACTTTTGTTTGGATAGTAATATTATACAGCAGTTACAATACCACAGTTACCTGTTCCACATTTGTTTGGATAATAATATTGTGCAGTGGTCACCATACCACAGCTACCTGTTACACCTTTACTATTGTAGTGCTATTGTGCAAACACACCATACCACAGTTATTTCTTCCACCTTTATTTGGGTAGTAGTGTTGTACAGCAGGCAGCAAACCACAGTTATCTGTTACACCTTTGTTTGGAAGGTAATATTGTGCAGCATGCACCGTGCCACTATTACCTGCTATACCTTTGTTTGGACAGTACTATTATGCAGCAGTACTACACTTGCCTGTTATACCTTTTGTTGGATAGTAATATTGTGCAACACGCATCATTCCTCTGCTGTCTGTTACACATTTGTTTGTATAGTAACATTGTGCAGCAATTATCTTTTACACTTTGTTTACATAGTAATATTCTGCAGCACACACCATACCAAAGTTATCTGTTACACCTTTTTTCATAGTAATATTGTGCAGCTGGCACCTCACCACAGTTATGTACTATAACTTTGTTTGGATAGTAATATTGTGCAGCATGCACCATGCCACAGTTATTGGGTAAACCTTCATTTGGATAGTAGTATTAAGCAGCATGCACCATTGTAGTATGCACCATACCACAGTTATCTGTCATATCTTTATTTTCATAGTAATATTGTCCATCACCATACCACAGTTATCTGTTATATATTTGCTTGAATAGTAATATTGTGCAGCACACACCATACCACAGACCTCAGTTACACCTTTGATTGGATAGTAATATTGTGCAGCACACACCATGCCACAGTTATGTGTTCAACCTTTATTTGATTAGTAAAATTGCACAGCAGGCACCATAACATATATGTTACACCTTTGCTTCAATAGTAATATTGTGCTGCACACTACACCACAGTTATCTCTTGCATGCACCATTCCACAAGTATCTGTTACACCTTTTTTTATAATAATATTGTACAGCATGCACCATGCCACAGTTATCTGCTACACCTTTGTCTAGATAGTAATATTGTGCAGCTGTTACCATACCACAGTTTTCTGTTACACATTTGTTTAACATTGTACAGCCAGCACCAAACCACAATTCTCTGTTACACATTTGTTAGGATAGTAATATTGTGCAGCATGCCCCATTCCACAGGCATCTGTTACATGCTTGTTTGGATAGTAATATTGCATTATCTGTTACACCCTTGCTTGCATAGTAATACTGTGCAGCACCATATCAGATTTTTCTGTTGCACATTTGTTTAAAAAGTAATATTGTGCCACAGACACAATACCATAGCTATGTGTTACACCTTCAACTGAATAGTGATATTGAGCAGCAGGCACCATAAGAATGTTGTCTGTTACACCTTTATTTGGATAGTAATATTACTTAGTGTACAACTTACCACAGTTATCTGTCACTCCTTTGTTACTATAGTAATATTGCATAACACATACCATACCACCATTATCTCATACACCTTTATTTCGATAGCAATATTGTGCAGCAGGTAACAAACCACAGTTAACTGTTGCATCTTTGTTTGTATAGTAACATTGTGCAGCACACACACACCATACCACAGTTTTCTGTTACATCTTTGTTTAGATAATAATGGTGCACAGTGCACACCATGCTTCAGTTATCTGTTACACCTTTGTTTGGATAGCAATATTGTGCAGCCCACAATATACCACAGTTATCTGTCACTCCTTTGTTACTATAGTAATATTGTGTACTGCACACCATACCACCATTATCTTGTACACCATTTGTTGGATAATAATATTGTGCAGCAGGCAACAAACCAGTTATCTGTTACATCTTTGTTTTGTATAGTAATATTGTGCAGCACACACCATACCACAGTTTTCTGTTACAGCTTTGTTTAGATAATAATGGTGCACACCATGCTTCAACTATCTGTTACACCTTTGTTTGGATAGGAATATTGTGCAGCCCACAGCATGCCACAGTTATCTGTCACACCTTTGTTTGGATAATAATGTTGTGCAAAGTGCACAATACCACAGTTATCTCTTACGCCTTTCTTTTTATAGTAATATTTTACAGCTGGAACCAAACCACAGTTATTTGTTAGACCTCTGTTTGCATAGTAATATTGTGCTGTATGCACCATACTACAATTGTCTGTTATGCGTTTGTTTGGATACTAGTATTGTGCAGCATGCACCATGCCACTGTTACATGTTACACCTTTATTTGGATAGTAATATTGGGCAGTATGATCCATACCACAATTACCCAAAACACCTTTGTTTAGATAGTAATATATTGCAGCATGCACCATGCCACTTTTATCTGCTACACCTTTGCTTGGATAGTAATATTGTGTAGCAACTACCATACCACAATCATCTTTTACACCTTTGGGTAGTAATATTGTGCAGCAGGCACCATGACATACTTATCTGTTACACCTTAGTTTGTATAGTAAAATTGTGTAGCAAATACCATGCCACAGTTATCTCTTACACCTCTTTTTGGGTAGTAATATTGTACAGCCAGTACCAAACCACAATTATCCACGTGAACATTTGTTATGATAGTTATATTGTGCATCATGCACCATTCCACAGCCATCTGTTACACGCTTGTTTGGATAGTAATAGTGTGTTATCTATTACACATTTGCTTGCATAGTAATACTGTGCAGTACCATACCAGAGTTATCTGTTACACATTGATTTGAAAAATAATATTGTACCGCACACACCATACCATAGCTATTTGTTACACCTTCAACTGAGTAGTGATATTGAACAGTATCCACCGTAAGACAGTTATCTGTTACACTTTTGTTTGGATAGTAATATTATGTAGCCCACACCATACCACAGTTATCTGTCAATCCTTTATTACTATAGTAATATTGTGTACTACACACCATACCACCATTATCTTGTACACCATTTGTTGGATAGTAATATTGTGCAGCAGGCAACAAACCAGTTATCTGTTACATCTTTGTTTTGTATAGTAATATTGTGCAGTACACACCATATCACAGTTTCCTGTTACACCTTTGTTTAGATAATAATGGTGCACACCATGCTTCCACTATCTGTTACACCTTTGTTTGGATAGGAATATTGTGCAGCCCACAGCATACCACAGTTATCTGTCACACCTTTGTTTGGATAATAATGTTGTGCAACATGCACAATACCACAGTTATCTATTATGCCTTTCTTTTGATAGTAATATTGTACAGCTGGGATCAAACCACAGTTATTTGTTAAACCTATGTTTGTATAGTAATAGTGTGCTGCATGCACCATACCACAGTTATCTGTTATGCATTTGTTTGGATAGTAGTATTGTGCAGTATGCACCATACCACTGTTACCTGTTATACCTTTGTTTGGATAGTAATATTGGGCAGCATGATCCATGCCACAATTACCTGAAACATCTTTGTATAGATAATAATATTGTGCAGCATGCACCATGCCACTGTTATCTGTTACACCTTTGTTTGGATAGTAATATTGTGTAGCAGTCACTATACCACAGTTTTATGCCTTTGCTTCTATACTAACATTGTGCAGTAGCTGCCATACCACAGTCATCTCTTACACCTTTGGGTAGTAATATTGTGCAGCAGGCACCATACTACAGTCATCTGTCACACCTTTGTTTGGATAGCTGTATTGTGCAGCATGCACTATACCACAGTCATTTTTTACACCTTTGTTCAGATAGTAATATTGTGCAGCAGGCACCGTACTACACTTGCCTGTTATACCTTTTGTTGGATAGTAATATTGTGCAACATGCATCATTTCTCTGTTGTCTGTTACACATTTGTTTGTATAGTAACATTGTGCAGCAAGCACCAAACTACTGTAGTCTTTTACACTTTTGTTTGGATAATAATATTGTGTAGCATGCACCATGTCACAATTAGCTGTAACACCTCAATTTGGATAGTAATAATCTACAGCATGCCCCATGTCACTATCTGGTGCACTTTTGTTTTGATGGTAGTATTGTGCAGCAGGCAAATACTACTGTTACTTGCTACACCATTGTTTAGATAGTAATATTTTCCAGCACACACCATACCACAGTTATCTATTACAACTTTGGATTGTAATATTGTCCAGCATACACCATACCACAGTTATCCATTACATCATTGTTTGGTTAATAATATTGTGCATCTTGCACCAAATCACACTTCTATATCTGGATAGTAATATTGAGCAGCATGAAGCATATTACAGTTATCTTTTTCCCCTTTGTTTGGATAGTAATACTGTGCAGCATGGACCCTGTCACAGTTACCTGTTACACCTTTGTTATTGTAGTAATATTGTGTAGCCATACCATACTACAGAGATCTCTTCCACCTTTGTTTGGATAGTAATATTGGGCAGCATGCAACATGCCACTGTTATCTGCTATACCTTTGTTTGGATAGTAATATTGTACAGCAGGCACCATAACACAGTCATCTGTTACTCCTTTGTTTGGATAGTAATATTGTGTAGCACATACCATGCCACAGCTATCTCTTACATCTTTCTTTGGATAGTAATATTGTACTGCCATCACCAAACACAATTATCTGTTACACATTGGTTATTATAGTTATATTGTGCATCATGCACCATTCCACAGGCATCTCTTATATGCCTGTTTGGATAGTAATGTATTATCTGTTACACATTTGCTTGTATAGTAATAATGTGCAGTGAAATACCAGAGTTATCTGTTACACATTGGTTTGAAAAGTAATATTGTGCCGCACACACCATACCATACCATATCTATTTGTTACCCCTTCAATTGAGGAGTAATATTGAGCAGCAGGCACCATAAGACAGTTATCTGGTACACCTTTATTTGGATAGTAATATTACATAGCCTGCACTATACCACAGTTATCTGTCACTCCTTTGTTACTATAGAAATATTGTGTAGCACACATCATAGCATCATTATCTTAAACACCATTAGTTGTATAGTAATATTGCGCAGCAGACAACAAATCAGTTATCTATTACATCTTTGTTTGTATAGCAATATTGTGCAGCACACACCATACCACAGTTTTCTGTTACAGCTTTGTTTAGATAATAATGATGCACAATGCACACCATGCTTCAGTTATCTGTTACACCTTTGTTTGGATAGCAATATTGTGCAGCCCAAAGAATACCACAGTTATCTGTTACACCTTTGCATAGGAAAATTGTGCAGCCCACATCATACCATGGTTATCTGTCACACCTTTGTTTGGATAGCAATGTTTTGCAGCAGGAACAATAGCAGAGTTGTCTCTTACACCTTTCTTTCAATAGTAATATTGTATAGCCAGAACCAAGCCACTGTTATTTGTTACACCTCTGTTTGCATAGTAATATTATGCTGCATGCACCATACCACAATTATCTGTCATGCCTTTGTTTGGATAGTATTATTGTGCAGCAGGCACCATACCACTGTTACCTGTTACACCTTTATTTGGATAGTAATTTTGGGCAGCATGATCCATACGACAGTTACCTGAAAGATATTTGTTTAAATAGTAATATTGTGCAGCATGTGCCATGCCACTATCTGCTACACCTTTGTTTGGATTGTAATATTGTGTAACAGTCACTATACCACAGTTTCACACATTTTTTTTCTATAGTAACATTGTGCAGCAACTACCATACCACAGTCATCTCTTACCCCTGTTTGTAGTAATATTGTACAGCACGCACTGTAACACAGCCATCTGTCAAACTGTTGTTTGGATAGCTGTATTGTGCAGCATGCACTATATCACAGTTATCTTTTACACCTTTGTTTGGATAGTAACATTGTGCAGCAGGCACTATACCACACTTATCTGTTATACCTTTGCTTGGATAGTAATATTGTGCAACATTCATCATTCCTTGGTTGTCTGTTACACATTTGTTTGTTTAATAATATTATGCAGCAGGCATCTGCACCTTTGTTTGTATAGTAATATTGTACAGCAGGCAGCACACCACAGTCATCTGTTACTCCTTTGTTTGGAATGTAATGCTGTGCAGCATGCACCATGCCACTTTTATCTGCTATACCTTGGTTTAGATAGTAATATTGTGCAGCAGTCACCATACCACAGTTATCTTTACAGCTTTGTTTGCACAGTAATATCATGCAGCACCATACCAGTTTTCTTTTACATATTTGAATAGTAATATTGTTTACCCCACACCATACAACAGTTATTTGTTACACCTTTTTCTGAGTAGTAATATTGTGCAGCAAGCAACATAACACAGGTATCTGTTACACATTTGATTGGATAATAATACTGTGTAGTCTGCATCATACCACAGTTGTCTGTCACACCTTTGTTATTATAGTTATATTGTGCAGCACACACAATGCCACAGTTATCTGTTACATCTTTGTTTGTGTATTGATATTGTGCAGCACACACCAAACCACAGTTATCTTTACACTTTTGTTTGTATAGTAGTGCTGTGCAACATGCATCATACAACAGTTACCTGCTGCACCTTTATTTGGATAGCAATATTGTGCAGTATTCTCCATAATACAGTTATGTGTCACACCTTTATTTGGATAGTAATATTGCACAGCTGGTACCATGCCACATGTATCTGTTACATGTTTGTTTGGATAGTAATACTGTGCAGGTGGCACCATTCCAATGTTATCTATTATACCTTTGGATAGCAGTATTGTGCAGCCCACACCATACCACAGTTATCTGTCACACCTTTTTTGGATATTGATATTGTGCAGCATGCACCATACCACTGTCCCCTGCTACAACTTTGTTTGCATGGTAACATTGTGCAGCAGGCACCATACTAGATTTATCTGTTAGACCTTTGTTTGACTAGTAATATTGTGCAGCCCCCACACCTTTCCATAGTTATCTGTTACACATTTTTTTGATAGTAATATTGTACAGCTAATACCATACCACAGTTATCTGTTACATGTTTGTTTGGATAGTAATATTGTGCAGCAGGCACCATACCACATTTATCTGTTACCCCTTTTTTCTTTAGTAATATTGTGCGGCTAATACCATACAACAGTTATCTGTTACACATTTTGTTCAGATAGAACTATTGCACAGCATGTACAATACCCATGTTACCTGTTACACCTTTGTTTAGATAGTAATATTGTGCAGCATGCACCATACCACAGTTACATGTTACACAATTGTTTGGATAGTAGTATTGTGCAGCATTCACCATACCACAACTATCTGTTACACCTTTGTTTGGATAGTAGTATTGTGTAGGACACACTATACCAGTTATATGTTACACCTTTGTTTGGATAGAAATAATGCACAGCATGCACCATACTACAGTTATCTTTTAGACATTTGTTTGGATAGTAATACTGTGCAGTAGGCACCATACCACAATTATCTGTTACACCATTGTTTGGATAATAATAGTGCGTAGCATGGACCTTGCCACAGTTACATGTTACACCTTTGTTTGGATAATAATATTGTGTAGGACTCACCATACCACAGTTATATGTTAGACCTTTGGATAGTAATAGTGCATAGCATGCACCATGCCACACATATCTGTTACACCTTTGTTTGGATAGCAATACTGTAGAGTAGGCACCATGCCATGATTATTTGTTTAACCTTTGGATGGTACTATTGTGCAGCAGGCACCGTACTACAGGTATCTATTACACCTGAATAGTAATATGGTAAAGTACCATACCACAGTTATTTGTTATATATTTATTTGTATAAGAATATTGTGCAGCACCATACCACAGTTATCTGTTTCACCTTTGTTTGGGTTGTAATATTGTGCAATATGCACCATATCACAGTTATCTACTGTTACAGCTCTGTTTGGATACTAATATTGTGCAGTACACACCATGCCACAATTATCTGTTACACTTTTGTTTGAATAGCAATATTGTGCAGCATGCACAATATCACAGATATCTGTTACACCTGTTTTTGGTCTTACTGCAGAGCACCACCTGAATCAAGCACACAACAGTACCTTAAGGCAGGAAAGAAAGTGTTCAGTGATGCTGCATGTCTGATTATTTTCCCGTGTCATTATTCATGATTGGTCTCTTTCTCCCTCTCTCACCTACATGATCTCTTCTTCCAAACACTGCCACTATTTCTGTTTGTTGTTCTTTTGTTATATATTGGATATCATTTTTGTTTTGAGAAATAAGGCAATCCCAGTTATGGAAGTGTTATTTTGTTTGCTGGCTTAAAAACATCTGAGAATTGTTATGTCTATGTTAACTTTTGTAGATTTTAATTATATTAACCCACTACTTAATGACATTTAACAGGGAACATTGATAACTAAATATTTATGTCTTCATTGCTTGTGCTGAACTGTGTCAATATACTAGTGATTATGCTTTCATTGCAAAACTAATACTGATGGATAAGTAGTGTTATTTAATATGATTGCACATTGCTAAACTGGATGGAAATGGCAATTTTTTCAATGTGCCTATAATGAATAATAGTAATGAATGTATTACTGACACATGGATGGATGCATTTTAAGATATAAGCATTATGAAATGATGAAGTTAAACACATCCATTTGAAGTTATAGAAAAGGAGATGACAACAGAATCCAGCAAGAGGGAGTGTACTGCCAAAGAGAGATGGTAGAAGAAAAAATCCTTTCTAGCTTCTGTGCATTTCACATGGAATCTTCTACCCCCCCCCATGTGTTCTCTGGCTTTAGAAGCTTCTCCCAACAGGTTGAACAATCTGTGGTCATCCCCTGCCCAACAGACTTACCCAGCAAAATACCTTGTGAAAGTGTTATAAATCTGCTTAAGTTACATGCCTGAAGCAGCTCCAAAAGCAAACTAAAGACCACAGCTTTCTAGCTCAACTCTTCTCCTGACGGGTGAAACATGCTGTGGTCATCCCCCCGCCCAACAGACTTGCCAAGCAAAATATCTTGTAAAAGTGTTAGAAATCTGCTTAAGTTACCTGCCTGAAGAAGCTCTAAAATTGAACTAAAAACCACATCTTTCTAGATCAACTGTAGGTGTTCCTTCTACTGTAATTTATTCACACTTTGAAAGTCTTTTTAAGACTATCTGCTTTTTAAAAAGTGAACTGCTGCTAAAGGGCAGGTGACGACACATGCAGGTTAGTTTTTCTGGCTGTAGTAGCTTACTTTGACCACCAGGAGGCAGCACAGTGCCAGCAGTCTACCATATTCCTTCTTGTTTTAACTACCAATAGTCTCTAGTCACAGTAGTGCAGCAGTTAGCATTGTTGCCTCCCAGCAAGAGGTTTTCCTGTTCGATTCTCTGCAGGAGCGCCTTCTGTGTGGAGTCTGCATGTCCCCCCTGCAGTCGAGTGACATTAAAGACATGCAGGTAGGTGCAAGCGTGAATGGGCATGCCTTCTTTGAAGGTTGAGCATCGGGCTGGCAACTTGGCACCGTAAAAATCTACTGCCAATCATGAGCAGACCGGAGTTCTGCTGTGGTGACCCCTCACTGGGAAAAGCAGAAAGTCTTTTGTTTTAACTAGCAATAGTACCAATAGCTTTTAGTTTAATGTTATTTTAAGTCTCAATAGTTCCAATGTATGTAGGTTTAATGTTGCCAGCCACATTCTAGAGTGCTATTTAACCCCTAGTACTTCTTCTGTCCCATTTGTCTACTGTTTTCAATTTATATCTGCAACATTTCCATCTCTGGCTTGCTCTCTTCTTACCTCTTCAGATCTGATTTTCACAGGTGCTTCCTTTCTGATTATTGTCAGTGCTGTTTCACACTGCTGACCTGGCCCTGTCAGTACTGGTTCCAACCAGCTAGGCCACTGTGACATCCATCTCCAATCTCTCCAACCCCTCCCCCAGTCTCTTTCACTTTCTTTTCTTTCCACCCCCTCGCCCACACGCTTTAACTTTCCCTTCCTTCCTGTGGCGCCATCTTTAAAATCCTTTCTAGCTTCTGTTCAATCCACACGGAAGCTTCTACTCTCCCCTACCTGTGTGCTCTCTGATTTTAAATGTTATTGTGCAAGACATGCTATTTTATTTATTGCTGTGTTTACACTGCTACTACGCACTGTCTGTCAGTGCAGAGTTAACTGTGTTTGCTACATATAAACGAAACACTGATAGAAACTGATGAAAACTAGAACTGGTGAGCGAACCAGGAGATCAAAAGAAAAACAAGTGTATTAGTACACATAAACTAAATATCAATAAAAAAAATTTTTATTGATATTTAGTTTATGTGTGCATTGGTTAAATAATCAAAATTAATTGATATGAGGTCATTTCCTGTATTGTTAGTATTTAAGGAACTGGGTTTGTTATGTAAGTGTTTCTGAAGAAGCTCACGCATTAAATTTGTGGATGAAAGCGCTAATACACTTGTTTTTCTTTTGGTCTCCTGGTTCGCTCACCAGTTCTAGTTTTCATGTGTTTGCTACATCTTGCTTTTTCTGTACAAACTACTGCATTTACTCCTAGTACTACATTACAGTTTTTAAGAATTGTTTTCTGCTCTGCTTACAGGGCTTAGTTAACTGTGTTTGCTAAAAGCTGCTTTATCTGTACAAACTACTGCATTTACTCCTAGTACTACATTACAGTTTTTAAGAATTGTTTTCTGCTCTGCTTACAGGGCTTAGTTAACTGTGTTTGCTAAAAGCTGCTTTATCTGTACAAACTACTGCATTTACTCCTAGTACTACATTACAGTTTTTAAGAATTGTTTTCTGCTCTGCTTACAGGGCTTAGTTAACTGTGTTTGCTAAAAGTTGCTTTATCTTTACAAACTACTGCATTTGCTCCTAGTGCTACATTACAGTGTTTTAAGAATGTTTTCTGCTCTGCTTACAGGACTTAGTTAACTGTGTTTGCTAGTATTTGCTTTTTCTGTGCAAACTACTGCATTTACTTTTAGTGCTGCACTACTTTTTTAAAAAGTAGTATCTGCTCTGCTTTCGGGGCTTAGCTGACTGGGAATACTGTTATTGCTACACTGGTTATTTCTTGTCTGTATTATACCTCACTTTTCCTTCTGATTCTCTAGGGTTTTTCTAGGTCTGGCCTCTCATATGTCTTTTCTTACTTTCTTGGTATAACCTTTTGTATGTGTTCCCCCTTATCTCTTCCAGCTTCTCCTGGTGGGTTAAACACTCTGTGGTCATCCCCTTCCCAACAAACTCACCCAGCAAAATACCTTGTGAAAGTTATATAAATCTACTTAAGTTACCTGTCTAAAGCAGCTCCAAAAACAAACTAAAAACCACAGTTGTCTAGCTCAACTGTAGGTGTTCCTTCTACTGCAATTTATCCATACTTTGAATGTGTTTTTAAGACTATCTGCTTTTTAAAAAGTGAACTGCTCCTTATCATTTAAAGTATTACTAAAGGGCAGGTGAGCACATATGCAAGTTAGTTTTTCTGGCTGTAGTAACTTACTTTGGCCACCAGGAGGCAACACAATGCCAGCAGTCTACCATATTCCTTGTTGTTTTAACTAACAATAGTAACAATACCTTTTAGTTTAATGTTATTTTAACTCTCAATAGTTCCAGTATATGTAGGTTTAATGTTGCCAGCCACATCCTAGAGTGCAATTTAATCCCTAGTACGTCTTCTGTACCCTTTGTCTTCTGTTCTTAAATTTATATCTGCAACATTTCCATCTCTGGCTTGCTCTCTTCTTACCTCTTCAGCTCTGATTTTCACAGTTGCTTCCTTTCTGATTGTCATTTTCATTGCTGTTTTAGACTGCTGACATGGCCATGCCCCGCACTGTTCGCCCTCACTCCGCTCGGGCTCACTCCGGTCTCCTAACCCACCTGCATTCCCACCCACCACATTACAATTTCCTTTATAACATCCACTCTTTCCCCTTCCTTCCCCAACATCCACTGACAAACTACTTTCTGACAAACTCCAAATACATCACTTCTTTCCCATACTATTACACCCTGTCTATAACCCCTACACCCCCATCAAAAATGAAGCACCTTATCATTACCACCCCAGTCCTACTTATTTTTTCTGCTCTAACCTCTTATCACTCACACCTTCCTAATCCTCTTTTATGCTCGCCTACCTCCTATAACTTTGACACTCATTCTGCACCTTCCTACTTTCATATCTCCCCAGCCCTTTTCAACCTCTCCACCTCTTCTCTTCATAAACTGTTTATATTGCAAATCCACCCTCCTACCTACAAATCTAACCCCATGTTACACAAACTACATTTATGTACTACTGTACTCCCTCTTCCCACTAATAATGTACTCATATCTGGGGATGTCCACCCCAACCCTTGTCCCTCCCCCTCTCCTCTCAATCAAACACCCCCCTTATCTTCTACCTCCCATCCTTCCCCAAACACCTCTCAATATACCCAGCCTCTTACACTAAACTCACCCATGTCCAAGCACCTGGCAATATACTCTCTAAATATTCAAAGCCTAACCAACAAAATCACCAGTTTCCATGCATGGATAATGCACACAAACCCTCACATCCTTTCCTTGTCTGAAACCTGGCTTAAGCCACATATCACTAACAATGAAATTCTCCCACCAGGCTATAATATCTATCGCTCTGATAGATTCTCAAAAAAGGGGGTGGTGTAGCCATCCTCCACGGCAATAGCCTAAGTCTTTCACCATTCCCCACACCCATCCCTGACTTTCACCCAGATGAACTCATCATCCTTAATTACCACCTTAACCCTCACAAAAAATTAGCTGTTGCCACTATCTATATCCCTCCTGGAAACAATCCATCCACTTTAGAGAATATCTTATCCTGGTTTTCCCACAATATTCCCTATGAAACCCTCATCTTAGGTGATGTTAACCTAGATTGGTCTAAACTTAAAACTGAGTCTCCACAACTCAGCATCAACCTGTATGGTTTCCATCAACTGATATCTTCACCCACCCGCCTCCATAAAAACTCATCTTCAGGCTCCATAACTGATTAGATATTCACCAACTCCCCTCACCACTACCATAACCCCACTACCCTACCAGATGAACTTAGCAACTACCTCCATACCTCAGTCCTTAGATACACCATCCAACCCCCCCAAATCCCACCTTTATAGAGATTGCCAAGAACGATCTAATTTTAATGTAGTCCAATTCAGCTCAATTCTCTCCACCATTAACTGGTCCATCTTTAAGCAAATCTCTCTCAATGACATAGTTACTAGGTTCAACAGCATCTTCTTGAATACCCTGAACTCCCTTGCTCCCTCTAGGAAGGTTAAAATAAAACCCAATTATGCTCCCTGGTTCTCAAAAAAAACTAAGTCCCTTATGTAAAAAGAGATAGATCTTGGAAAGCCTGGATCAAAACAAAGGAATTTAAAAGACATGCATCTGGAGCATTTCTCCCCGGGCCTCTGCTGAAAACAGGCTCTGTGGAACCTAGTTGGACTTTCCCAATCAACAAATGTTAAATAAATAAATAAATAAATAAATAAAATAAATAAAAAATACCTTTGCTACATAATTATAGGCATCTCAAAAATCTTACAAAAAAAAACAAATCAATAATGACAAAAAGTCCTTTTATAACTGCCCAATTCAATAACAAATCCAGTCCTCACAAGTTTTGGTATACTGTTAACATACATACTATTAACAAAATTCTCTCTCCAGGCTGCTCCTCAACTCCCTGCCCGTACCCAAATACATCTCTTCTGGAAATTGCTACTCTTCTCAGTAAACACTTTGTTGAAACCATTCATATCTTCCAACTGTAACACAGCTTCTCAGCCTACCCCTCCCAATCCTTCTAACAAACAACTATTTTCTTTACATCCGGTTCCTACTTCCTATATCAGATATCTTCTTCACAAACTCAAACCCTGCTCTCCCTCCACTGACAATCTACCTCCTACCTTCCACAAACTTGTTGCTGACTCCATTGCCTATCCTGTATCTATACTAATTAATAGATCTATTCAGGAATCCACTGTCCCTACCTTATGGAAATCCCTTTTCACTATTCCCCTGCATAAAGGTGTAAACTCTACAGACCCATCTAACTACCAACCTATAGCTATTCTATCTCCTCTCTCTAAAATTCTCGAAAAATGTATCCACTCACAACTACTCAACTACCTCCTCCAGCATAACCTCCTTAGTCCCACTCAGCAAAGTTTTCGTCCCAACCACAGCACAACTACTGCCCTCTTATCCTTTACACATACCATTGCCATGGCCCTAGACAATAACAAACTCATATCATGTCTCTTCCTTTACCTTTCCAAAACATTTGATACAGTCTTCCATCTCCTACTGCTATCTAAACTTGCAGATCTCAATCTATCTTCTTCCTCCCTTGTCTGGTTCTCCAGTTACTTATCCTGCAGGCAGCAATCTGTTAAATGGCTCTCTTCCACTTCTCCATTCATAACTGTCCTAGCCATGGTACCACAAGGTTTCATCCTGGGTCCTCTCCTATTTAATGTATTTACCAATGATCTTTATACTTCTTGTAAACAATCCTTCATCCAATATCCAGATGACATGACTCTCATTTCCATCTCAGACAATATCTCCAGTTTCCACACTCTTACCCAACAGGCCTTCCTATCCACTGAACAGTGGTTGTCCAGTAATCTACTCATTCTCAACTCTAAAAAGACCAAACTCATTATTTTCTCCTGATCTCTCTTTCACCTTAAATCCACCTTTACTATTACTTCCTCTAATAACACTGTTATCCAACTTGAAACTCACACTAAACTCCTTGGGGTCATCATAGATGATGAACTCATATTCAACTTGCACATCCTCCAAAGCATAAAAAAGACTCACCAGAAACTTGGTTTATGTATTGCAACAAACAATTTCTAACTACAAATAACAGACTCTCCCTTGCACAACCTCTTCTCCTCCCCTCCCTTCTATATGCTGCCCCAGTACTCACCAACATCCAAACTACTACTTTAAACAAGCTCCAACAAAGTTACCATAAGATAGCTAGATTTATCACAAACTCTTCATACAATGCACATCACTGCCTTGCACTAAATACTCTCCACTGGTTAGAATTCCCCCATCTTCTACTGCTGCCACAACTTCAAATGTTACACTTAATTCTTTACAAACCTTCATCCTGCCCTGCTCTCTCTTCCTTCATCACTATCTACACTCCTCCACGGACTCTCTGTACCTCTAATCAGCAGCTACTACAAATCTACCAACCTAAAATAATAGCTTGCAAACTCCTATATAAACACTCTATCACCCAGGCCTGAAACAAACTCCCAAGAGACATTTGTTTCATCATTCACCCATCCCACTTTAATGAAAAACTCAAACTTCATCTGGTCAACTCCAAAATATGTCCTTGTCAAGGCCCTACTTAAGCTCCCCACAGCTGTATTATATACCATTTCAGTCCCTCCACATACAGCTAAGTACTCCACTATAGTGGATACTTATTAATCTCTACAATCAATACTGTTGGACTTAACTCTTTTTGTAAATATATAATTATATTTTTTAGTCTATAAAAATATTGATATGTATATATCATGTCTTTGCATTTCTCCTTTGTCTCTCTTAACGTTCTTGTATAACTGATTTTGACCATATTTTTGGCTCAAATGTTTGATTCTTTGGAAACTGTTTGTGTTTTTTTTTTTTTGGAGCTTTTCTCCTTGGGTCTCTACTGAAAATAGGCCACAAACCCAGCTGGTCCAACACGGTTAACAAATGTCAATAAATAAATAAAAATTAATAAGAAAAGTAGAAAATTGCAGAGTGTAGTATGAAAGAGTGGAGGTCAGTTTTGCCTCTTTGCTACAACTGCCAAGAATGGTTTGGAAATGGATTTTAATCTTGGTTAATGAGATTCAGTCATGCAAGGACTATAAACTACTGAATGCATGTGGTAAAACAGGGCTGCACATAATTTTCCTGAAAGAAAGTTACTTTGAGTACAGGTCCACGAGTAAACCATATACACTTTCCACTACCAGAATCTGAAGCATATTTTGAAGGAGTAATATAAAGAAAAATATATTGACTTGAAAACATTACAAAGTGAATGGATAAAATATAATTGCCAGGAATATGGATACGACAGGAAAGTGATTACTGGAGGTGCGGGATAGACTGAGTGGCATGTTTTCTATCAGTAAGATCAGTACATTTAATATGGAGTAAGGGCAACTGTCTGGTAGTATATAAAATTAATTTACATTTTTAAATAGATGGTATATACTTAATTCATGGACATGAAAAGTGTGAATTTAAATAATAGTTTGAAGAATGTCCTAATCCTGAGAGCACAGAAAAAGGAAGAATATGGAACCAAGAAAATGGACTGTGATTTTTCTTTTACTGAAGAGATTATGAATTGAGAATTGAGAAAGTTGATTCAGATTATGTGGATTTATATACTGTCTGCATGTATATTGTTTGTATTTTGTGATATCTGAAGATCAATAAAGAAGTTTTCTAAAAAATGATGCAGCAGTGTCTTAGGAAATCTGTGAAAGTTCAGGTTAACAGCTTTTATCTCTATATCGTATATCTTATAGTCTTTTATATTTTATTTGATTTTTTTACTGTACTCCTTGACCATGATAGCTGTAAAAGTGCAAACACTGTTCTAATTATATGCCCTGCGTAAAGCAGATTTTCTGGTTTATTTTCATATTCAATGTTCTGATACAATTTTTTTTCTTTCTTTCTTTTTTTCTTTTTTCTTTCTTTCTTTCTTTCTTTCCTTCTTCTCTTTTTGCTCAAGAGAAAAGGGCAATAAAGATGATAGTTTAGAAACATGGGAAAGCTGTTGTATTACTGTAAACCATTAAGGGAATATGTCTGTTTCTGCTTCTAACTATAGACTCCTAGCTGTGAGAGATGTAAATATTTAACTCGCAGTTGTTTCCTTTTTGTGGTGCTTTCTTATTTACCAGGAAGAGAGAATAATGCTAAGCTTTGATTGTGAGAAGTCAGGGAAAGTAGTAGTAGAGAATACAATAGACAAAATGAAGCAGCTCAACACAGAACTATTGTAGTAGCAACCAGTTCAAGAGGTGATTACAGTCAGAGGACTATTTTAGGAGCCCATAAAACTGATTTACCATTTTATTCCAAAGTAAACCAAGTAAAGAGTTATTGGGTCAGAAAGAAATCTTGTTCCTATAGTCTGGATGTATTTCAGCAATAGAATTTTTCAATCCTAACAAACTTGACCAACTATTGAATACATGCTAGCTCAAGGTAGGCTATTATGACTTCTCTAGCATTTGAAGACATGCTGAGAAATACTTATGTGCATTGTATTAATATTAAAAAATATTGATGGCTACATTGTTTGCCAAATATTCTTCAGTCTGCTGGCAGAAGAAGAAAAACAATTTTTCAAGTCAATCCAACTGTTGCTTCCAGAACCCTCAACTGTCCCACTTTCACAATGCATTCATATTTCTCCCTTATTGCCCATATTCAACTTATCCCACCTCTTCTTAAGGGGTCTTATAGTTTTATCTAGTATAATAAAGGGGAATGCTCATTCACAGCCTCACCACCATTTATGAAAAAAAATCTCTACCGCGACAATATCTAAAGTAAGATCTGTATTTTCAGTTTGAAGACTGTTCTGTCCTCATACATATTTTTTCTTTTTTTTTTTTTTTTGCTTCAGTTAAATGCCATCACATGACCCCATACTATTTTATGTTCCATACAAATGCCAATAAAGTTAAGAAAAAACTCTATTCTACTTGCAGGAAATAGTCTCTAAAGGAAAAAAAAGTGGAAGTGGAATCTACTGAGTGGGTAGAATTTGTTTATTTATTTATTTATTGACATTTGATGACTAGGAAAAATCCGACTGGGTCAGGAACCCATTTTTAGAGGAGGCCCGATGAGATAAGTTCCAACAATAATGAAATGCTTACACTTTAACAATTAATCAATTAATTATACTTTAACAATTAGACAATGAAAATAGATAGAATTGGTTAAGTCAAGAGAGACATATGTACATACAAATGAATATTGAACTTGAAAACAGCAGAACATTATAACAGCATGGTTGCCAGAAGTATCCAATGACATTATTATGTAGCATTGGTACAATATCAAAGAACAATAGTATACAAGAAATGAAACATTTGGAAGGTAAAAAAATAAAGTTTAAGGATAGGGGAACTAGAACATAGAAATTAGAGAAAAGAATTCACTAATATAGTAATATTGTACAAGGTGGGAAATGTTTGGTAATTTGAATATAATGTCAAGTGTATACATGCATTGTAATATGGGCATAACTTGAGGGCAGTTCTAATAGTTTCTTAGTAATTTACAGAGTTTTAATCATAGTAGTAGCGAGGGGGAAAGATAGAAGAGATAGGATGACTGTAAGATGAGAAGAAAGGGAGATATACTATGATAGGGCTAATTAGGGAGGAAAAGGAAGAGATAGAATAAAGGGAGAAGAAGGAATAAAAAAGACAGGTAGAAGAAGTAGTGCATTGTGAGTATGGTAACTGGGAGGTGAGAGAGGGGAGGAGGAGAAGGGGAAATGGCAGGTAGGAAGATGTGATTAGTTATAATAGAAATAAGTAGAAGAGAGAAAGCTGATGGAGAAAGGAGAAGTTTATCTGTTCAGAAAGGAGCAAGGGCAGATACTAGAGTTAAGAAGGAAGTTTTTTAATGACAACTTAAAATTCCTGAGGAAATCAATAGCAGTAATAGTTGTAGTTAAGGTGTTCCATAGTTTTGCAACAGTATAAGAGTAAAGACACTGGCTATCTCTCTTGTTAAGATTATGTATAATTCTAAGTTGTTTGTTTCCTGAATGGAGGGTTCTGGTGGGGATGTAGGGACGTAGAACAGACTTTAAGGCAGGAAAGCTATCAGGTCTGTATATCATTTTATGTCCTAAAAATAGTTGTGGAAAGTCAAGATGATTGGGGAATTTAAGCCAGTTAATTTCATTAACAGTGATGTGAGCGATAAGATGTACCTACAGCAAATTTGGTGACCTTATAATCACAGGACTGAAACTTATTATTTAATGATGTATGTAGGTTGGTAAAAAAGTATGCACCATATAAGAGAGAAGGGAGCAAATAGGCATTGGCTAATGCTTTTTTTAATGGGAGTGTCCATGCAGTTTTTGTGTCTATATAGTGTTTCCAATTTGAACTGAGTTTTTTTTTTTTTATGGCAATATGCTTGTGTTATTCAAAACTAAGTTTATTATCTATGGTGATGCCTAATAGCTTTGCATTTTTTTACAATTTCAATATCAGTATTGTTCTGTGAATATATTTTAAAATGAACTGAGGAAAATTTTGGTGTGAAAAATAAAAGTTTAGTCTTATTGGGGTTGAGGAGTTGTTGTGCTCTGTTGATCCAACATTCAATTAAGCTAAAGGTGTCTTGGGTTATTTGCAGAAGGTGTCAGATGCTGTTTGAGGAGGAAATTATGGTAGAATCATCAGAGTACTGAATGACAGAGCTTTGAGGGGAAGTGGTATGTAAATTATTAATGATGATATTAAAGAGCACTGGTCCTAGGATGGCCCTTTCTGGCGCTCCAGATTTGTTAACCTGGTATTGAGATAAAAATACTTTGCCATTTTACACATTGTTGTCTATTAGTTAGGTAACTAGCAAACCATTATTGGGAGGGCTGTGAACAGCTCATCATAGAAAGCTAGTGTAGAAGTTTGTGATGTGATACTGTGTTAAAGGCCTTAGATAGATCTAGTAGAATTACAGAGGTTATTTGGTCAGAGTCCATGGCTTTAACAGTATCCAGAAACGAGAAAAGGGCAGTGGTCTTGCTATGTGCTGGTCGAAACCATGTTGGGTGTGCATAAGAAGGCTGTTACGGGTTAGTTGGTTTACTAGTTATATGCGTATACATTTTTCCAGCAGTTTGGATAGAGGAAAGAGGATAGAGATGGGTTGATAATTTGTTAGTTTATTAGACTTTCCTTCTTTGTGTAGCAGGGTAATGATGGATTTTTTCCAGAGGTTAGGACTTGGGATTCTGTGATGGATCTATTGATAAGAGTGCTAACTGGATAAGCAATTGCATCAGCAGCAAGTTTTTAAATATTCTGAATGAAGATTGTCAGAAAAGAGGGAGCAAAGTTTTAGATTGAGAAGAAGCTTATGTATTAGTGAAGTAGATACTGGTTGTAATGAAAAAGGACAAGAAGGAGTATTAGATGTGGAAATACTTTGATGAGGGAGAGAAGAGGAGGTGGCATTCTTGTTGGATGTTTGGGAAAGGGATGATGATTGCTTTTGAAGTAAGAGTTTGTGCTAGGAGTAGATTTTGTTACTAGTCCGAGTATGCTATCAATAAAATGAGCATTGAACATAGCTATTTGGGAAGGTGTTTTTTCTGCGGAAGGAGATGGGTTTTACTTGGAATGTGGGGAAAGGACAGATGAGAGGTTTTTCCAGTTTTTGAGGGTTATTTTTATGGTTAGTCATTTGTTGGAGACATAGTTTTTTTGCTTTGTTTCTTAGTTGTTTGTATTTTAGTAAATTTGTGTAATTTTTATTCTTATTCCAATTTTGCTAAGCTGTTTCTCTGGTTTGTAGTATTTGTTTTTGGATTTAGTTAGCCAGGGTGCTTGGTTAATTGTTGTTCTTTTTGTATGAAGAGGATCTAAGCTGTTAAGGATATCTAAAAATAGTTTATTGTATGGCATTTTCTAGTGGTAGAGTTTTTAGTGGGGTTCAGTTGATGATTTTTAGAAAGCTATTAAATAATTGTTGGTTTACGTTTGTTAGGTTTCTGGATGTTTTATAGGTGTGGGATTTATATACTTGAAGGTTTGTCCTATAGGTATAGGCAGGACGATGGCCACTTAAGATATTAGGAAGGGTATCAAAATTGGAATATTTGTGGGGATCAGTGACCAAGATCCAGTCTAGGGTAGCTCCTATGTTATTATTGTTTTGCATTCTGGTGGGACTGGTGATGAGTTGTGTAAAACCATAAAGGTTAATGCTGTTTGTTGGTGAATCTGTGATTAGATTTTGCCAGTTAATGTTGACATCTTCCATGATCATGAAATTGTTTCATTGGAGATGTTTTTGGAAATAATATGTTGTAAAAGTCAAGTGTATATTAGGTGTGCCCCATGATTACTTATTTGTCTTCAGAAAGGATCATTGACTCTGGATAATCCAGGTGTTTATTGTTTAGATTGGGATATGGTTAAGGGTACTACTAAAAATGAGAGACGGTGACTAAAAATGCAAAAATGAAATAGCAGAATAAGTAAAATAGTCTCCTGGCTTATAGTAGGCTTTAAAAACAATGTAACAATTTAAAATGTTAATTTTTTGAATCTTTATGATATTTTTATATTTCAGGAGGCACAACGACAAAATTGGGTCAAATGAGATTCCAGAATTATGAAAATGTTATAGTCTAGGCAAATAGTCACAAAACCTTCAGGACATTCATTGGTGGCCTTGCAGGTTAGGGTAGGATGAGTATTAAGACTTAACATAAGGAGAAGATTACAGCTATGAATTTACTTACTGTAAGATGAACATTTGAAAGGAGTTTATTTGTTCATGTTTGACACCTATATGCCATCTAAAAGAAATATTTATTATTAAAGAAAAAATTAATAGTAACATTGGATGAACATATTTTGAAGGCATATGGAGGGGTGATAAGTTCCTATTATGTGCAGATGTTAATGCCAGAATCTGCTGTTTTAGTGATATGTGAAAAGCTAAAGATAAAATGTGGAGGAAAACTAAAGCTAAACTGATAAATAAAAGATAAATGTTTATTAGTAGAAATTGTATACAGACCTGATTGATCTATAATTAATGGTTCAGGTTTTCATAGGTACAATAGTGGATATACCGGTATGGCCACAGGAGCATATCAGTAATTGATTACATCATAATCTCCCATGAAACTGGAAAATGGGTGTCATTTAATATTAAATTTGCAACAGAAAATTGTCACATTCCTTTTAGTGTGCCCTTAAAATTAAATGGTCAAATAATAACTAAGGCAAATAATACAGAAATTATTATGAATAATACCATTAGCAGTTTAAATTATATTTTATATATTTTTTTAGATTACATTTGCTTACTGGGAAAGTACGAGTGGAAAAAAATCGTTTTTCAGAGGCGACCCAAGGAGAAAAACTCAACTTTTAACAAGTAACAATGATTATAATTACAAATACAATGTTTAAATATACATGACTTGACATTTGTCACACAGAAATACAGATATTAAACATATATGCATACAACAAAGTTGCCAGATTTGCTGCCAACCTGCCACCTAAATCTAACCACTGTCTTGCTCTCTGTACTCTTAGCTGGTTAGTGCTCCCAAACCATCTTTTATATTCACAGCTTCTCATTACCCATACCATCCTAAATTAACCCTCCTCCTGCCCTATCATCTCCTCTCTTGTATCTCTTTATAACCCTCCTCACTCTCTAAGAAGTTCTGATCAATTTTTCTTGCAGATTCCTAAGCCAAAAAATTCTTTAGGACTAAACCTTTATAGCTACCTTCCTGCATTATCTTGGAATAAGTTTCCCTTAACCCTCATGCATATTACCAGTTCTCATGACTTCAAAACTGCTCTTAGAAATTTCCTAAACAGAGCCTGGATTTGTCAATGTAATCATCACACTTGAAATCCTTCTCTTTCCTGATTCAACTTTTATTTCTTCTGTTTTTTCCCCTCCTGGTCTCTTTACTCCCAGATTTCTTTCACAATCCTCTCTTCTTTCTTCCTCCTCTTACTATTGCTTCCCTTCTTACTTTTTCTTTCTAAACTTATTCCCCCAGATTTACTATTCTTCCGTGCAGGACTAGCTTAGTCCTGCATGGAAGCAGCCATTTAGGAGCAGGACGGCAGTGCGCCATGCATAATAATGAAGGCGTGCTGCCTGAGCTCCTAATCTTACACGGAGCATGTACAAGTGCAGGGGCTGTGTCTAAGAGCAGAGCTCTCAGAATATGCATTCCCCCACAATGAAGAACAGCAGAAAGGCCAAAGGAATGAGCGAGACACTCATATGTGTCCGCATATCTGCAGCAACATTCCCCCACATGTACAACAGCAATAGTAAATACATATAAAATAAACCAGCCCTTTTTTTATTTATGAACCCGATTAAAGCTAATCATAGGTGCGCAGGTGTGCCCATCGCTTAGCTACGGTTAATGCAGATTAAATGGCTGAAGAGGATAACAAGGAAGATATATGCAAATGCAGCAGTATATCAATAGTGTAGTGGGCAGAGCATTCCCCTTTTGAGCAGGCTTTCCCAGCTCAAGTCCCACTGCAGCACATTCCATTTTCCATGTGAAATCAGTTTTTGAACTTTTTTTGCTGTATAACCTATTAAATAACAAATAATTGTGAACTGGAGTACTGCATTAAATGCACATGTGAGGTGTCAGTGTCATAATGTTGCAAAGTCCCCAGATAAGCACATGTGCCTCATACAGTATATGTACACAGGAATCATGGATACAAATGGAAGGTAAAATGTGTAATGAATGACAACTCCATACAGCTTCCAAATCCCCCACCTTCCCAAGAACCATTAGATATTACTGTCTAAATCAGTGCAGTTGTAAGCGGGAGTAAGCAAGTGTAAGCCCCAATAAGCAGTAGTAAGCATATTTAAGCACTAGCAAGTATGTTTAAGCCCGTTTGTGTGGGGGTAAGCAATGTGCACACAGGTTAAGTAATTTTGAAGCTAATTCCCTGAAAGCATAAGTAACTGGAGGTTAGCATTGCTTACCCTCGTGCAAACCCACACAAATCCGCTTACAACTGCTCAAAACTGCCTTAATCACTCTGCATCCAATGGCCCTTGTTCTGTCAAGCAACAAAATAAACAGCCTTGTAGGTCTTGAACCCAGGACCCTATACACTATAGTCACAGTAATTTACCACCAAGCCACCACAGAATTATGAGGTATCACCAAACAAGTCCTCACTATAGCAAAATCAAACTGAACCTGTGAAAGGAATCAGTATACAGTCATATGTTCTATAACCCACTACATAACATAAATATGTGAACTGGAGTACAGCAGTAAGCCCAGATGTGAGGTGTAATTGTAATAGAGTGTTGAAGTCCCCAATAAAACACAAAGACCCCATACAGTGTACGTACACATGAATCATGGCCACCAGGCATATATATAAGATGTAATGAATAATAAATCAATGGCAGAAAGAAAATATAATGCAAAGTCTAATGTAAGCAATGCTAAGCATTGCACAGGCCAGCGTAGGAGGTGTAAGCAATGTGTAGGCCAGCTAACTCAATGTGCCCATTGTAATGCCCCTTTAAACAATGCCAACCTTAGGTAAGCAGGTTTGCCCATAGCCTAGCCTTTTCAAAACCATCCAATCATGGTAAAGTGTGGGAAATCAGCCCTACTTTAACCCAACAGGCAGGAATACATCTCATAACCGGTTGTAGCTTCCCCTTGCAGGCACCATGTCAGGAAGGGGAGAGGGAGTGCGCTTTTGGGCACAGCTCTGGTCCATCCAGGAGTCCAGAGTCATGGCAGGACTCCTTGTCAAAGACCATGAGCAGAGACTGCTGCAGGGCCAGTACCAGAGTTCCCAATATAAGGTGGAAGTCTGGGACCATCTCGGCAGTGACCTCACCAGTGCCACTGGCATACCCCAAACTGGTGAGCAGGTCAGGCATCACTATGCTAACCTGAAGTGGCATAAGGGGGACCTCTTGGAGCAGTGGATCCAAGAGGCTAGAACGCCAGGTGATGTCCCAGCTGTGTGTAAGTATCACTCCACTATATGTGTAATAATTGCCAGCTCATGTATATCATGGATAGGTATGACTAAATATTCCTCTTATGTCCTCCACAGCTGCAAGTGAGTGGGCCACGAACCAGGAAGTTGCCTGGAAAGGTTGCGACTCGAGGCAGGTCAGTAATACTCTTGCATGTACTGTCATAGGAAATAAATCTAAAAGTATTAGTACATTAATTGCCTGTATAAAACCTGTATTGTTTAAGGCAAGTACTGCATACACCGGAGAATATGACAGGAAGAGTCTCATATAGTTTGCATGTAAATAAAAGCATAATAGCCTGACAATAAAGGTCTAACTGCTGGACTGCATGAGTATATTCTGGTATCATATGGTAATGTAGATTTGTAATCACATAATAGTATTGTTGTACTAAGCACTGTTACCCACACTGTGCAGCGTAAATATAATGTGTAGGAATGCCTGTATATGACTGCTGTAATCCCCAGAGGCCATTTAGTACAAATGAGAGACACATAGACAGAAAACAGGGAAAAGGCAAACAACAAAACCCAAATAGCAAATACAACTAAGATGTGAACTGTTGTAATTTTAGCACACACAGCCATGGTTCGAATCCTGGAAGTGGAAGTAGTCTGCATACAGACTCATACCCCACAACTGTACAGATATGTCTAGAATGTCCAATAAAGTGGCCCATATATGTTGCCTGTCAACCCATCCCCCTGGGAAATCAGTGGGATGATCCCAGATGTATAGGCAGCAAACAGGAAATACAACTGATTGACACACATCTATGAGAACAAAGCTGGCACACTAGCAACTCCCCAAAGCCTTAACAAACTCATATCATGTCTCTTCCTTTACCTTTCCAAAGCATTTGATACAGTCTTCCATCTCCTACTGCTATCTAAACTTGCAGATCTCAATCTATCTTCTTCCTCCCTTGTCTGGTTCTCCAGTTACTTATCCTGCAGGCAGCAATCTGTTAAATGGCTCTCTTCCACTTCTCCATTCATAACTGTCCTAGCCATGGTACCACAAGGTTTCATCCTGGATCCTCTCCTATTTAATGTCTTTACCAATGATCTTTATACTTCTTGTAAACAATCCTCCTTCATCCAATATCCAGATGACATGACTCTCATTTCCATCTCAGACAATATTTCCAGTTTCCATACTCTTACTCAACAGGCCTTCCTATCCACTGAACAGTGGTTGTCCAGTAATCTACTCATTCTCAACTCTAAAAAGACCAAACCTCATTATTTTCTCCTGATCTTTCTTTCACCTTAAATCCACCTTTACTATTACTTCCTCTAATAACAGTTATCCAACTTGAAACTCACACTAAACTCCTTGGGGTCATCATAGATGATGAACTCATATTCAACTTGCACATCCTCCAAAGCATAAAAAAGACTCACCAGAAGCTTGGTTTATGTATTGCAACAAACAATTTCTAACTACAAATAACAGACTCTCCCTTGCACAACCTCTTCTCCTCCCCTCCCTTCTATATGCTGCCCCAGTACTCACCAACATCCAAACTACTACTTTAAACAAGCTCCAACAAAGTTACCACAAGATAGCTAGATTTATCACAAACTCTCCATTCAATACACATCACTGCCTTGCCCTAAATACTCTCCACTGGTTAGAATTCCCCCATCTTCTACTGCTGCCACAACTTCAAATGTTACACTTAATTCTTTACAAACCTTCATCCTGCCCTGCTCTCTCTTCCTTCATCACTATCTACACTCCTCCACGGACTCTCTGTACCTCTAATCAGCAGCTACTACAAATCTACCAACCTAAAATAATAGCTTGCAAACTCCTATATAAACACTCTATCACCCAGGCCTGAAACAAACTCCCAAGAGACATTTGTTCCATCATTCACCCATCCCACTTTAATGAAAAACTCAAACTTCATCTGGTCAACTCCAAAATATGTCCTTGTCAAGGCCCTACTTAAGCTCCCCACTACTGTATTATATACCTTTTCAGTCCCTCCACATACAGCTAAGTACTCCACTATAGTGGATACTTATTAAACTCTACAATCAATACTGTTGGACTTAACTCTTTTTGTAAATATATAATTATATTTTTTAGTCTATAAAAATATTGATATGTATATATCATGTGTTTGCATTTCTGCTTTGTCTCTCTTAATGTTCTTGTATAACTGATTTTGACCATATTTTTGGCTCAAATGTTTGATTCTCCGGAAACTGTTTGTGTTTTTTTTTTTTGGAGCTTTTCTCCTTGGGTCTCTGCTGAAAATAGGCCACAAGCCCAGCTGGTCCAACACAGTTAACAAATGTCAATAAATAAATAAAAATAAATAAGAAAAGTAGAAAATTGCAGAGTGTAGTATGAAAGAGTGGAGGTCAGTTTTGCCTCTTTGCTACAACTGCCAAAAATGGTTTGGAAATGGATTTTAATCTTGGTTAATGAGATTCAGTCATGCAAGGACTATAAACTACTGAATGCATGTGGTAAAACAGGGCTGCACATAATTTTCCTGAAAGAAAGTTACTTTGAGTACAGGTCCACGAGTAAACCATATACACTTACCACTACCAGAATCTGAAGCATATTTTGAAGGAGTAATATAAAGAAAAATATATTGACTTGAAAACAGATTACAAAGTGAATGGATAAAATATAATTGCCAGGAATATGGATACGACAGAAAAGTGATTACTGGAGGTGTGAGATAGACTGAGTGGCATGTTTTCTATCAGTAAGATCAGTACATTTAATATGCAGTAAGGGCAACTGTCTGGTAGTATATACAATTAATTTACATTTTTAAATAGATGATATATACTTAATTCATGGACATGAAAAGTGTGAATTTAAATAGTAGTTTGAAGAGTGTCCTAATTCTGAGAGCACAGAAAAAGGAAGAATATGGAACCAAGAAAATGGACTGTGATTTTTCATTTACTGAAGAGATTATGAATTGAGAATTGAGAAAGTTGATTCAGATGATATGGATTTATATACTGTCTGCATGTATATTGTTTGTATTTTGTGATATCTGAAGATCAATAAAGAAGTTTTCTAAAAAATGATGCAGAAGTGTCTTAGGAAATCTGTGAATGTTCAGGTTAACAGCTTTTATCTCTATATCGTATATCTTATAGTCTTTTATACTTTATTAGATTTTTTTACTGTACTCCTTGACCATGATAGCTGTAAAAGTGCAAACACTGTTCTAATTATATGCCCAGCGTAAAGCAGATTTTCTGGTTTATTTTCATATTCAGTGTTCTGATACAATTTTTTCTTTCTTTCTTTCTTTTTTCTTTCTTTCTTTCTTTCCTTCTTTCGTTCTTTCTTTCTTTCATCCTTTCCTTCTTCTCTTTTTGCTCAAGTGAAAAGGGCCATAAAGATGATAGTTTAGAAACATGGGAAAGCTGTTGTATTACTGTAAACCATTAAGGGAATATGTCTGTTTCGGCTTCTAACTATAGACTCCTAGCTGTGAGAGATGTAAATATTTAACTCACAGTTGTTTCCTTTTTGTGGTGCTTTCTTATTTACCAGGAAGAGAGAATAATGCTAAGCTTTGATTGTGAGGAGTCAGGGAAAGTAGTAGTAGAGAATACAATAGACAAAATGAAGCAGCTCAACACAGAACTATTGTAGTAGCAACCAGTTCAAGAGGTGATTACAGTCAGAGGACTATTTTAGGAGCCCATAAAACTGATTTACCATTTTATTCCAAAGTAAACCAAGTAAAGAGTTATTGGGTCAGAAAGAAATCTTGTTCCTATAGTCTTGATGTATTTCAGCAATAGAATATTTCAATCCTAACAAACTTGACCAACTATTGAATACATGCTAGCTCAAGGTAGGCTATTATGGCTTCTCTAGCATTTGAAGACATGCTGAGAAATATTTATGTGCATTGTATTAATATTAAAAAATTTTGATGGCTACATTGTTTGCCAAATATTCTTCAGTCTGCTGGCAGAAGAAGAAAAACAATTTTTCAAGTCAATCCAACTGTTGCTTCCAGAACCCTCAACTGTCCCACTTTCACAATGCATTCATATTTCTCCCTTATTGCCCATATTCAACTTATCCCACCTCTTCTTAAGGGGTCTTATAGTTTTATCTAGTATAATAAAGGGGAATGCTCATTCACAGCCTCACCACCATTTATGAAAAAAATCTGTACCGCGACAATATCTAAAGTAAGATCTGTATTTTCAGTTTGAAGAATGTTCCGTCCTCATACATATTTTTTCTATTTTTTTTGCTTCAGTTAAATGCCATCACACGACCCCATACTATTTTATATTCCATACAAATGCCAATTAAGTTAAGAAAAAACTCTACTCTACTTGCAGGAAATAGTCTCTAAAGGGAAAAAAAAGTGGAAGTGGATTCTACTGAGTGGGTAGAATTTGTTTATTTTTTTATTTATTGACATTTGATGACTAGGAAAAATCCGACTGGGTCAGGAACCCATTTTTAGAGGAGGCCCGATGAGATAAGTTCCAACAATAATGAAATGCTTACACTTTAACAATTAATCAATTAGTTATATTTTAACAATTAGACAATTATTTGGTTAAGTCAAGAGAGACATATATACATACAAATGAATACTGAACTTGAAAACAGTAGAACATTATAACAGCATGGTTGCCAGAAGTATCCAATGACATTATTATGTAGCATTGGTACAATATCAAAGAGCAATAGTATACAAGAAATGAAACATTTGGAAGGTAAAAAAAGTAAAGTTTAAGGATAGGGGAACTAGAACATAGAAATTAGAGAAAAGAATTCACTAATATGGTAATATTGTACAAGGTGGGAAATGTTTGGTAATTTGAATATAATGTCAAGTGCATACATGCATTGTAATATGGGCATAACTTGAGGGCAGTTCTAATAGTTTCTTAGTAATTTACAGAGTTTTAACCATAGTAGTAGAGAGAAGGAAAGATAGAAGAGATAGGATGACTGTAAGATGAGAAGATAGGGAGATATAATATGATAGGGCTAATTAGGGAGGAAAAGGAAGAGATAGAATAAAGGGAGAAGAAGGAATAAAAAAGACAGTTAGAAGAAGTAGTGCATTGTGAGTATGGTAACTGGGAGGTGAGAGAGGGGAGGAGGAGAAGGGGAAATGGCAGGTAGGAAGATGTGATTAGTTATAATAGAAATAAGTAGAAGAGAGAAAGCTGATGGAGAAAGGAGAAGTTTATCTGTTCAGAAAGGAGCAAGGGCAGATACTAGAGTTAAGAAGGAAGTTTTTTAATGACAACTTAAAATTCCTGAGGAAATCAATAGCAGTAATAGTTGTAGTTAAGGTGTTCCATAGTTTTGCAACAGTATAAGAGTAAAGACACTGGCTATCTCTCTTGTTAAGATTATGTATAATTCTAAGTTGTTTGTTTTCTGAATGAAGGGTTCTGGTGGGGATGTAGGGATGTAGAACAGACTTTAAGGCAGGAAAGCTATCAGGTCTGTATATCATTTTATGTCCTAAATATAGTTGTGGAAAGTCAAGATGATTGGGGAATTTAAGCCAGTTAATTTCATTAACAGTGATGTGAGCGATAAGATGTACCTACAGCAAATTTGGTGACCTTATAATCACAGGACTGAAACTTATTATTTAATGATGTATGTAGGTTGGTAAAAAAGTATGCACCATATAAGAGAGAGGGGAGCAAATAGGCATTGGCTAATGCTTTTTTTAATGGGAGTGCCCATGCAGTTTTTGTTCCCAATTTGAACTGAGTTTTTTTTTTTTTATGGCAATATGCTTGTGTTATTCAAAACTAAGTTTATTATCTATGGTGATGCCTAATAGCTTTGCATTTTTTTACAGTTTCAATATCAGTATTGTTCTGTGAATATATTTTAAAATGAACTGAGGAAAATTTTGGTGTGAAAAATAGAAGTTTAGTCTTATTGGGGTTGAGGAGTAGTTGTGCTCTGTTGATCCAACATTCAATTAAACTAAAGGTGTCTTGGGTTATTTGCAGAAGGTGTCAGATGCTGTTTGAGGAGGAAATTATGGTAGAATCATCAGAGTACTGAATGACAGAGCTTTGAGGGGAAGTGGTATGTAAATTATTAATGATGATATTAAAGAGCACTGATCCTAGGATGGCCCTTTCTGGCGCTCCAGATTTGTTAACCTGGTATTGAGATAAAAATACTTTGCCATTTTACACATTGTTGTCTATTAGTTAGGTAACTAGCAAACCATTATTGGGAGGGCTGTGAACAACTCATCATAGAAAGCTAGTGTAGAAGTTTGTGATGTGATACTGTGTTAAAGGCCTTAGATAGATCTAATAGAATTACAGAGGTTATTTGGCCAGACTCCATGGCTTTAGCAGTATCCAGAAAGGAGAAAAGGGCAGTGGTCATGCTATGTGCTGGTCGAAACCATGTTGGGTGTGCATAAGAAGGCTGTTACGGGTTAGTTGGTTTACTAGTTATATGCGTATACATTTTTCCAGCAGTTTGGATAGAGGAAAGAGGATAGAGATGGGTTGATAATTTGTTAGTTCATTAGACTTTCCTTCTTTGTGTAGCAGGGTAATGATGGATTTTTTCCAGAGGTTAGGACTTGGGATTCCATGATGGATCTATTGATAAGAGTGCTAACTGGATAAGCAATTGCATCAGCAGCAAGTTTTTAAATATTCTGAATGAAGATTGTCAGAAAACAGGGAGTAAAGTTTAAGACTGAGAAGAAGCTTATGTATTAGTGAAGTAGATACTGGTTGTAATGAAAAAGGACAAGAAGGAGTATTAGATGTGGAAATACTTTGATGAGGGAGAGAAGAGGAGGTGAATGTTTGGGAAAGGGATGGTGATTGCTTTTGAAGTAAGAGTTTGTGCTAGGAGTAGATTTTGTTACTAGTCCGAGTATGCTATCAATAAAATGAGCATTGAACATAGTTATTTGGGAAGGTGTTTTGTCTGTGGAAGGAGATGGGTTTTGCTTGGAATCTGGGGAAAGGACAGATGAGAGGTTTTTCCAGAGTTTTTGAAGGTTATTTTTATGGATAGTCATTTGTTGGAGAAATAGTTTTTTTGCTATGTTTCTTAGTTGTTTGTATTTTAGTAAATTTGTGTAATTTTTATTCTTATTCCAATTTTGCTAAGCTGTTTCTCTGGTTTGTAGTATTTGTTTTTTGGATTTAGTTAGCCAGGGTGCTTGGTTAATTTTTGTTCTTTTTTGTATGAAGAGGATCTAAGCTGTTAAGGATATCTAAAAATAGTTTATTGTATGGCATTTTCTAGTGGTAGAGTTTTTAGTGGGGACCAGTTGATGATTTTTAGAAAGCTATTAAATAATTGTTGGTTTACGTTTGTTAGGTTTCTGGATGTTTTATAGGTGTGGCATTTATATACTTGAAGGTTTGTCCTATAGGTATAGGCAGGACGATGGCCACTTAAGATATTAGGAAGGGTATCAAAATTTGAATATTTGTGGGGATCAGTGACCAAGATCCAGTCTAGGGTAGCTCCTATGTTATTATTGTTTTGCATTCTGGTGGGACTGGTGATGAGTTGTGTAAAACCATAAAGGTTAATGCTGTTTGTTGGTGAATCTGTGATTAGATTTTGCCTGTTAATGTTGACATCTTCCATGATCATGAAATTGTTTCATTGGAGATGTTTTTGGAAATAATATGTTGTAAAAGTCAAGTGTATATTAGGTGTGCCCCATGATTACTTATTTGTCTTCAGAAAGGATCATTGACTCTGGATAATCCAGGTGTTTATTGTTTAGATTGGGATATGGTTAAGGGTACTACTATACTACTAAAAATGAGAGACGGTGACTAAAAATGCAAAAATGAAATAGCAGAATAGGTAAAATAGTCTCCTGGCTTATAGTAGGCTTTAAAAACAATGTAACAATTTAAAATGTTAATTTTTTGAATCATTATGTTATTTTTATATTTCAGGAGGCACAACAACAAAATTGGGTCAAATGAGATTCCAGAATTATGAAAATTTTATAGTCTAGGCAAATAGTCACAAAACCTTCAGGACATTCATTGGTGGCCTTGCAGGTTAGGGTAGGATGAGTATTAAGACTTAACATAAGGAGAAGATTACAGCTATGAATTTACTTACTCTAAGATGAACATTTGAAAGGAGTTTATTTGTTCATGTTTGACACCTATATGCCATCTAAAAGAAATATTTATTATTAAAGAAAAAATTAATAGTAACATTGGATGAACATATTTTGAAGGCATATGGAGGGGTGATAAGTTCCTACTATGTGCAGATGTTAATGCCAGAATCTGCTGTTTTAGTGATATGTGAAAAGCTAAAGATAAAATGTGGAGGGAAACTAAAGCTAAACTGATAAATAAAGATAAATGTTTATTGGTAGAAATTGTATACAGACATGATTGATCTATAATTAATGGTTCAGGTTTTCATAGGTACAATAGTGACAATACCGGTATGGCCACAGGAGCATATCAGTAATTGATTACATCATAATCTCCCATGAAACTGGAAAATGGGTGTCATTTAATATTAAATTTGCAACAGAAAATTGTCATATTCATTTTAGTGTGCCCTTAAAATTAAATGGTCAAATAATAACTAAGGCAAATAATACAGAAATTATTATGAATAATACCATTAGCAGTTTAAATTATATTTTATATATTTTTTTAGATTACATTTGCTTACTGGGAAAGTACAAGTGGAAAAAATCCTTTTTCAGAGGCGACCCAAGGAGAAAAACTCAACTTTTAACAAGTAACAATGGTTATAATTACAAATACAATGTTTAAATATAATGAGTTAGCCAAACATATCTTGGAATTTCCCACACATGCTTTCAGTTTTAAGGTTCTACAGAAGAAATGTTTTGATAAAAGGAAAGGTGACAACTTTTGTGAGTTAGAGAATATAGAGTTAAGCTGGATCTTCAGATTTAAGGCTCATCATCCCCCTGGACTTAACTCATACGTGAGTATTAGATCAGCCCTGAAGATGAGGAGGTGACTGTGACCTCTTGACCCTGTCTTTTTCTTTCTCTTTTTTCTCTCCCTTCTTTTTTCTTTTTCTCTTCTTTTCCCTTCCACCTGCTTGTTCCTATTCCACACACCCTTGTTCTCCCCCCCCCCTTGTTTCTCCTGTTATACAGTCTTTATAGTCTTTACAAAGTCCTTTGGGATTTGCTTACAGGGATGGTTCATTGCTTAGCACATGTTTAGCTTGTGTTTGTAACAACCTAGGACAACTCTGTAGTATGGATAGACATAAAAGTCAGAGCGTGCTTTAGGTCTATTTTTATTTTGACTTTTAATTATATAGATTCCACTTGAGGTTTTATAGTTTAGCAGTAGGTATTTTGCAATACCATTTTTGGTAATCTTATATTTAATGTTTTTGATTAAGATGCTTTGAAACATCGGATTTACTTGTTTGGTTTATGTCTCATGCTCTACAATTGTATTGTCTTCTATTGTCAATGTGCTGTATGTTGATCAGTTCACTGAATGTTTTAACATTTTTAATTGTTGCAGCTTAATTGCTTGATTGGTATTTTAACATTTGTTAATTGATAGGGAGTGGACACTCCCATTATATATAAAAATGAGGTTTACTTTTCATGCATTAGATCTGAGGAAGCATGCAGTTGTGCATGTGAAAGCGCTTATCTTTTGTTTAAAATAAATTGTTGATCCTTCGTGGTGGTCTTCTTCTACTTTTTTCAAAGTCACTGTGTCGTTTGGCTTTGGAAGAGACCTTTGGGAGCCAGGACTGTTTCACTAGCTTTATTGGTTCATTTTCGGTTGCTGTTCCTGTCTCTACATTATGGAAGGATCCCCAGTGGAACTGGATTATGTACCTGAAAGACTTACTATCAATCGGAGATGGAATACTCTTATAGACAACAAGATTAATCCTTTACTAGGTATGGAACTTACTACTGCTACTCTGCCTACTCCAGGTACTGTTAATGATATGGCTGACTTTAATGCTATTTTCAAAGAATTAGAGAATTGCCTTTACAAACTTCACCGCCTCATATGGCAACGTAGACACCTTGAGGCATGCCAACATTTCAAAGTAGTTCCATGTGGAATGAGGGTGCTGTGTATGCCATCGTATGGCAACAGTCACCCAGAGCTACTTAAGAGTTGGCAGAGGCTTAACCTTGAGTTGAGTTACAAGTATATCACATTGTTACTGGAATATTTCCTACCTATAGAAAATGAACTAGTGACTAAAGCAGAACAGCTGCACAGTGATCTAATTGGAAGATTTAAAGGGGAAATGTTTTTAAAGAGGTTAGATAACCTCTATGTACAAGTTACTTCATACAGTGATATACTTCAACAAGTTAAGTCACGTAAACTTCAAAGGGATTTTCGTGACTTTTCGAATGGGCAGGTGTTTGTTTGGCCAAGGTTTTCACATAATCAGGATGCCTCAAGTACAGGTCTATTGGCGAATGAAATGCCCTTTAATCCTCCTTCAGAATCGACGAGTGTTGCCCCTTTAACGCTTCCTTTGGAGCCTGGCAACCCTTCCAAGTCACTTCCTGAGAGCACCGGAACCACACAGCTGACTGTGACTGGTACTCCACCGCCTAACCAGTTAGCCTTTAATTCACATCACACTATGGGAGCCAAACCAAAGATACAAGACAGCATTGAGCGTTTTTTACCCCTGCCTGTCCAACTACACAGAACAACAGGGGACAGATCGCGAAGTCGGGGAAGAACAAAGAGAAAACTTTCTCAGGAGCCACAGACAAGGAGAGCACGGATGAGAGACTGAATTGCTTGATATTTAACCTTTCAGATATTGTACTTTCTAAAACTGATTGTAATGTTTTAAATAGAGGATTGTCCTACATTCCTGCACAGGTTAGTAAACTTAATGAAACGCTCATTGACCTAAGGAAATTTGTTAGAACTGTTTCCTTAAAGTTGTTGTTTAATAAGAGTGCATCTATGGACTCTAATAGACCTGTGGACACTTCCCTTATGTTTAGGAAGAAGAGTACTTTTACTCCAACGTTACATCCTATGTTGGACTGTTTTGCTAAAGCTTGTGAACAGGATTTGTACAGTTATCACTATAATAGTAAATCAGGGACATTGTTTTTTAACATGAGTCATAAAGAATGGGAGTCTGTTTTTTCCTTGGTTAATAATGAAAATATTATTGTCAAACCAGCAGATAAAAGGGGGGGGGGGGTAGTGTTGTTGAATACAAATGATTACATCATGAGCATGAATAGATTATTGGAAGATGCTGAGACCTACAAACAGATTAATGAGGGTATTGTGCAGCGTCACATATATGAGGTCCACCAAGAATTGTATGATTTAATGATGGCCAGACAGATTGACCAAGATTAATATTCTTTTCTGTTTATAGAACATCCTAAGTTACCTTACATTAAAGGGCTTCCTAATGTGCACAAAGGAGTTATACCCCCCCTTTGCGCCCCATTGTTGTGGGTAATGGTTGGGTAACGGAAAACATTTCTGTTTACATTGAGAAAAAGCTTAGGCCTATAGAGTCTAATATACCCACTATACTAAGGGACACTTATCAGCTATTGGGTGATTTAAAAGAGATTGAGAAGTCAGTTACAGATTCATGTTTATTAGTAACTCTTGATGTCAAGAGCTTGTTCGCTTCAATTCCCAATGCTTATGGGCAGGAAGCCATAAGAGACATCTTAAATCACATTCAAGGGTTCAGTAGGAATGAACAAGCCTTACTGAATACATTGTTAGATTTAGTTTTAAATAATAATGTATAGAGAACAATATTTTTTACAGCAATGGGGTGTAGCAATGGGGACTCCCTGTGCTAACACTTATGCCAATCCGGTGGTACACTTTTGGGAGTCCTCTTGCCTTTTCAAACATGCCAACTTTTCCAAAATTCTTCTGTATACAAGATTTGTAGACAATATTCTGCTTTTGTGGGAAGGGACATCTGCAGAACTTCGTAATTTCATAGAAGAATTAGAATTGACCTCAGACTTTTTAAGGTTTACGATAGATTTGTCTGCTACTCACATACATTTTTTAGATATCACCATTAGTAAGGACGAAAAAGGGGGATTATACACATCCCTGTATAGGAAACCTTGTTGGAGGAATACTATACTCAGGTTTGATAGTATGCACCCTAGGTTTACATTTAGAAACATTGTGAAGGGTCAGTTTACCAGGATTAGTAGGTTGTGTGAGCATTCTGATGAACTGCAACAACAGTATCAGAAGTTAGAGCAGTTATTTCTTGATAGAGGTTATGATCCTGAGATGGTGCACAGAGTGAAGTTAGGTTTTACATCTGAAAATAGATACATTCCAGAGACAGGGAATCATATGAGACCATATACTTCTGCCCATTATATTCACCACAAGGCTAACGTTATTTTGAAATTTACTAGTGATATTAGAAAAATCACAGGGATTATTTCTAAGAATTGGAATATTCTGACTGTCGATAAAGACATCTCTAAGATTGTTGGTTCTCACCCCACTTTCACATACAGAAACAGCAAAAATTTAAAGAGAATTTTATGTATAGAGAAGTTGGGTAGTTCCACTGCAAATATAGCAACAGTCCAACAGAGATTAGGCACCTACCCTTGTGGTAGATGTAATATATGTACTTCGATTTCTCCTGTACAGTCTTTTACACATCCTACTCTTAATTATACTTTTGAACCTAAGCATATAACCAATTGTGAGGACAAGAATGTTATCTATATGGCTAATTGTGGCATGTGTCAAGCATTTTATATAGGCATGACCACGAGATGACTTAGGGACAGGATTCATGATAATTTATATGAGATTAAAAAGGCTGATACTAAGAATGCGTTAGCCAAACATATCTTGGAATTTCCCACACATGCTTTCAGTTTTAAGGTTCTACAGAAGAAATGTTTTGATAAAAGGAAAGGTGACAACTTTTGTGAGTTAGAGAATATAGAGTTAAGCTGGATCTTCAGATTTAAGGCTCATCATCCCCCTGGACTTAACTCATACGTGAGTATTAGATCAGCCCTGAAGATGAGAAGGTGACTGTGACCTCTTGACCCTGTCTTTTTCTTTCTCTTTTTTCTCTCCCTTCTTTTTTCTTTTTCTCTTCTTTTCCCTTCCACCTGCTTGTTCCTATTCCACACACCCTTGTCCCCCCCCCTTGTTTCTCCTGTTATACAGTCTTTATAGTCTTTACACAGTCCTTTGGATTTGCTTACAGGGATGGTTCATTGCTTAGCACATGTTTAGCTTGTGTTTGTGACAACCTAGGACAATTCTGTAGTATGGATAGACATAAAAGTCAGAGCGTGCTTTAGGTCTATTTTTATTTTGACTTTTAATTATATAGATTCCACTTGAGGTTTTATAGTTTAGCAGTAGGTATTTTGCAATACCATTTTTGGTAATCTTATATTTAATGTTTTTGATTAAGATGCTTTGAAACATCGGATTTACTTGTTTGGTTTATGTCTCATGCTCTACAATTGTATTGTCTTCTATTGTCAATGTGCTGTATGTTGATCAGTTCACTGAATGTTTTAACATTTTTAATTGTTGCAGCTTAATTGCTTGATTGGTATTTTAACATTTGTTAATTGATAGGGAGTGGACACTCCCATTATATATAAAAATGATGTTTACTTTTCATGCATTAGATCTGAGGAAGCATGCAGTTGTGCATGCGAAAGCGCTTATCTTTTGTTTAAAATAAATTGTTGATCCTCCGTGGTGGTCTTCTTCTACTTTTTTCAAAGTCAATGTTTAAATATATATGACTTGATATTTGTCACACAGAAATACAGATATTAAACATATATGCATACAACAAAGTTGCCAGATTTGCTGCCAACCTGCCACCTAAATCTAACCACTGTCTTGCTCTCTGTACTCTTAGCTGGTTAGTGCTCCCAAACCATCTTTTATATTCACAGCTTCTCATTACCCATACCATCCTAAATTAACCCTCCTCCTGCCCTATCATCTCCTCTCTTGTATCTCTTTATAACCCTCCTCACTCTCTAAGAAGTTCTGATCAATTTTTCTTGCATATAAAAAATTCTTTAGGACTAAACCTTTATAGCTACCTTCATGCATTATCTTGGAATAAGCTTCCCTTAACCCTCATACATATTGCCAGTTCTCATGACTTCAAAACTGCTCTTAGAAATTTCCTAAACAGAGCCTGGATTTGTCAATGTAATCATCACACTTGAAATCCTTCTCTTTCCTGAATCAACTTTTATTTCTTCTGTTTTTTCCCCTCCTGGTCTCTTTACTCCCAGATTTCTTTCACAATCCTCTCTTCTTTCGTCCTCCTCTTACTATTACTTCCCTTCTTACTTTTTCTTTCTAAACTTATTCCCCCAGATTTACTATTCTTCCATGGAGGACTAGCTTAGTCCTGCATGGAAGCAGCCATTTAGGAGCAGGACGGCAGTGCGCCATGCATAATAATGAAGGCGTGCTGCCTGAGCTCCTAATCTTACACGGAGCATGTACAAGTGCAGGGGCTGTGTCTAAGAGCAGAGCTCTCAGAATATACATTCCCCCACAATGAAGAACAGCAGAAAGGCCAAAGGAATGAGCGAGACACTCATATGTTTCCGCATATCTGCAGCAACATTCCCTCACATGTACAACAGCAATAGTAAATACATATAAAATAAACCAGCCCGATTAAAGCTAAATGTAGGTGCGCAGGTGTGCCCATCGCTTACCTACGGTTAATGCAGATTAAATGGCTGAAGAGGATAACAAGGAAGATATATGCAAATGCAGCAGTATATCAATAGTGTAGTGGGCAGAGCATTCCCCTTACGAGCAGGCACTCCCAGTTCAAGTACCACTGCAGCACATTCCATTTTCCATGTGAAATCAGTTTATGAACTTTTTTTGCTGTATAACCTACTAAATTACAAATAATTGTGAACTGGAGTACTGCATTAAATGCACATGTGAGGTGTCAGTGTCATAATGTTGCAAAGTCCCCAGATAAGCACATGCACCCCATACAGTATATGTACACAGGAATCATGGATACAAATGGAAGGTAAAATGTGTAATAAATGACAACTCCATACAGCTTCCAAATCCCCCACCTTCCCAAGAACCATTAGATATTACTGTCTAAATCAGTGCAGTTGTAAGCGGGAGTAAGCAAGTGTAAGCCCCAATAAGCAGTAGTAAGCATATTTAAGCACTAGCAAGTATGTTTAAGCCCGTTTGTGTGGGGGTAAGCAATGTGCACACAGGTTAAGTAATTTTGAAGCTAATTCCCTGTAAGCGTAAGTAACTGGAGGTTAGCATTGCTTACCCTCGCGCAAACCCACACAAATCCGCTTACAACTGCTCAAAACTGCCTTATCACTCTGCATCCAATGGCCCTTGTTCTGTCAAGCAACAAAATAAACAGCCTTGTAGGTCTTGAACCCAGGACCCTATACACTATGGTCACAGTAATTTACCACCAAGCCACCACAGAATTATGAGGTATCACCAAACAAGTCCTCACTATAGCAAAATCAAACTGAACCTGTGAAAGGAATCAGTATACAGTCATATGTTCTATAACCCACTACATAACATAAATATGTGAACTGGAGTACAGCAGTAAGCCCAGATGTGAGGTGTAATTGTAATAGAGTGTTGAAGTCCCCAATAAAACACAAAGACCCCATACAGTGTACGTACACATGAATCATGGCTACCAGGCATATATATAAGATGTAATGAATAATAAATCAATGGCAGAAAGAAAATATAATGCAAAGTCTAATGTAAGCAATGCTAAGCATTGCACAGGCCAGCGTAGGAGGTGTAAGCAATGTGTAGGCCAGCTAACTCAATGTGCCCATTGTAATGCCCCTTTAAACAATGCCAACCTTAGGTAAGCAGGTTTGCCCATAGCCTAGCCTTTTCAAAACCATCCAATCATGGTAAAGTGTGGGAAATCAGCCCAACTTTAACCTAACAGGCAGGAATACATCTCATAACCGGTTGTAGCTTCCCCTTGCAGGCACCATGTCAGGAAGGGGAGAGGGAGTACGCTTTTGGGCACAGCTCTGGTCCATCCAGGAGTCCAGAGTCATGGCAGGACTCCTTGTCAAAGACCATGAGCAGAGACTGCTGCAGGGCCAGTACCAGAGTTCCCAATATAAGGTGGAAGTCTGGGACCATCTCGGCAGTGACCTCACCAGTGCCACTGGCATACCCCAAACTGGTGAGCAGGTCAGGCATCACTATGCTAACCTGAAGTGGCATAATGGGGACCTCTTGGAGCAGTGGATCCAAGAGGCTAGAACGCCAGGTGATGTCCCAGCTGTGTGTAAGTATCACTCCACTATATGTGTAATAATTGCCAGCTCATGTATATCATGGATAGGTATGGCTAAATATTCCTCTTATGTCCTCCACAGCAAGTGAGTGGGCCACGAACCAGGAAGTTGCCTGGAAAGGTTGCGACTCGAGGCAGGTCAGTAATACTCTTGCATGTACTGTCATAGGAAATAAATCTAAAAGTATTAGTACATTAATTGCCTGTATAAAACCTGTATTGTTTAAGGCAAGTACTGCATACACCGGAGAATATGATAGGAAGAGTCTCATATAGTTTGCATGTAAATAAAAGCATAATAGCCTGACAATAAAGGTCTAACTGCTGGACTGCATGAGTATACTCTGGTATCATATGGTAATGTAGATTTGTAATCACGTAATAGTATTGTTGTACTAAGCACTGTTACCCACACTGTGCAGCGTAAATATAATGTGTAGGAATGCCTGTATATGACTGCTGTAATCCCCAGAGGCCATTTAGTACAAATGAGAGACACATAGACAGAAAACAGGGAAAAGGCAAACAACAAAACACAAATAGCAAATACAACTAAGATGTGAACTGTTGTAATTTTAGCACACACAGCCATGGTTCGAATCCTGGAAGTGGAAGAAGTCTGCATACAGAATTATACCCCACAACTGTACAGATATGTCTAGAATGTCCAATAAAGTGGACCATATATGTTGCCTGTCAACCCGTCCCCCTGGGAAATCAGTGGGATGATCCCAGATGTATAGGCAGCAAACAGGAAATACAACTGATTGACACACATCTGTGAGAACAAAGCTGGCACACTAGCAACTCCCCAAAGCCTTAACCTTATGAAAGTAAGAAGCCATGTATGTCCCATTTACACCCCCATGTTGCCAAGCTATGACCAGAGTGTGTACAGTAGCAGAGTGAGATGTATGTGCATAATAGTAATGTGGAATCTGAAACTGTGTGTGGCAACATTCAGGTAGTGCTAACAAACATTTCTCCCACAGGTCTGTCAGATACCAACACTGTGCCCTGAAATACAAGAATGATACCCTGTACTAGTACTGTTTACTTTGGTATCGTATAGCATTATGACTGATGCAGTTGCTCTGAATAATAAGGTATTACACATCACTGTTGCCCACACTGTCAAACAAAATATAACTGCCTAGGAAATCCTGCATAAGAGTGTTGTAATACAAGTTCAGAATGCAAAACCACAAGAGAATTATAAGACAGAAAGCAGATAGGAGATATACAGCAGTATCTTTATAGCACACACAACTCTGATGGACAGTGTGTAAGCTGTAGCAGACACAGCCATGATCTGAATCTTGGGAGGGGAAGTAGGCTGCATACATAATCATATCCCACAGCTGTACAGATAAGACCAGAATGCCCAGTATATGGGCCCATATCTACTGCCTGTCACCCTGTCCCCCTGGGAAGTCTGTGGGGTGATTCTAGATGTTTAGGCAGCAAACAGGGAATACAACTGATTGTCAAAACATCTATGAGAACAAACCTGTCACTGTAGCAACTCCTAAAACTGTTATGAGAGTAATAAGCCAAGAATGTCCTATCTACACCCCCATGTTGTCACTCTGTGACCAGAGTGTGTACAGTAACAGAGTGAGATGTATGTGCATAATACTAATGTGTAATCTGGAACTTTGTGTGGCAACATTCAGGTAGTGCTAACAAACATTGCTCCTACAGGTACGTCGGATACGAACACTGTGAGAAATAACAACCTTGATACCCTGTACTGGTACTGTTTACTCTGGTATTGTATGGAATTGTGAGTGTTGCAAATGCTCTGAATAATAAAGTATCACTGATTACTGTCACCCAGACTATGCTACATAATATAACTGTGTAGGAAAGCATGTATATGTGAGTGGTAAGTCACTAAAGGTTGAAGAGGGCAATAGTCTAGATATGTCCCGGTACACCTGCATGTGGTCAAGACATGGCCAGAGTCTGTGCAGAAAGAGTTGGATAGCTATGTGCACAACATCAACCCGGAATCTGGGAGTATGTGTAGAAACAGTTAGTGTTAACAAACATTCCCTCCACGGGTATACCAGGTAAGTGCTGTATACAGCAGGTAAAACCAGTTCATTTATAATGATGATGACAGCCATATCACTGTCCAAACTAAAGCTATAGGGTAGTGTAGTAATACTTGTAAGGTACAGATAACAGCACTGACTAGGAATGTAATGTGGACTACAGAAATATACAAGTTGTTAATTGACATCTTTCTCTCCCCCCTCGCCATATCTCCAACAATAAACTACATACCCACCTCATCTGGTATGTAATGACTCCACTCTTCTGATTATGTCCAATTGGTGAACATATATATATATATTTAAATTTGTTTCCATGCATGTGCTATAATGAATTATTCCAATATAGGTGGCATGGTGCCATCAATGTACCTGCATGTTGTTGTTATTACCACTGTGGTCCCACATATGCATGTGTTCTTCTGGCTATGCAACTGTTCCATATCTGGTGTCTGGCTTAATGGAAATATCTATGCATGCTGTTATACCTAACCCTGGAATGTGTTGACTATTACTAACCCACATATGATGATAAAATCTAAACACTATAGCACGTTTGAGAGGGCCGGTCCCAGTGGACCCACCTGTCCCATCGCAACTGACCATGGCACCGGGCACCAGCATGTCTGGTACCCAATCCGGGACCTCCTCGTCCTTTGGTCCTGTACCACCTTCAGGTGGAATCACCTCAGGAGATGGGCCCCCCCCCCCAGGAGGAGGTGTGGACAGGAACCTGTCACCCATCACCAGGTCATGGTCATGGTGCGTAGCAAGCTCCGCTGGGAGGTCAGAGATCTGCTACATCAGCTCGAGGGCCATGTGTCGTGACTAGAGGGTAGGCCTGGCTCTGCGACTCAGCCCCCAGCACAGCCACCTTCGGGGCTGTGAAGGTGCAGTGGTGACTGCTCATGGGTGGGGATCTCAGTCCCACTGTTTTCACTATGGGGCTCATGGGCTTCCGATTTCCAAACACCCCACCCCATCAAGGAGAGTGCCCCCATATGTGTCATATACCGCCCCTGTATGCGTCTTGTTTGTCTTGTCTGATAACCAACCCAACCTACTTCCCCAAATATACCTACTATCCCTCCCCAACATCCCACTCTCACCTGAAAAAAAAGGGCAATGTGTTCCCCCAAAAAATTCTTGCCTCATAACATAACTGTCCATTTCACACACATGTCCACTGGACACATGTAATCTGGTCTAATTGGCATCACAACATATTATTGTTGTCCTCACCTCTCTCTCAGGGGGTTGAATGTCCAAATGTACCTCCAAATGCAGTGTATATGCACAGCTGTTGCTGTAAAAGAAATAGGCAGCTATGGACCTTCCCTACAACCTTCCTGCACATTCCTAGCTATTTTCCCTATTGTTTTTCCCTCTTTGTGTCCCTTTTTCACCACTTTCCTATCAACCCTTTTTTCTTTTCTTTTAAAGAAATCAGCACGTGGGGAAGTGGGAGTAAGCACTTTTAAGCAGCTGTAAGTGGGTTTAAGCCTGTTTGTGTGAGGGTAAGCAATGCCTACACAGTTTAAGCAACTGAGAAGCTAAATCAGTATAAGAAACTGTAACCAGAAGTTAGCAATGCTTACCTCCGTGCAAACCTGCTTACAGCTGCTTAAAAGTGCCTAATCACTCTGTACCCAATGGCCCTTGTTCTGCCCAGCAACAAAATAAACAGCCTCTGCAAGGCTCTAACCTAGGACTCTGGGCACCATAGCCAAAGTGATTTACCTCTAAGCCATGGCAGGTACACATACCCATGATGTTTTCACAAACATATCATCCAGCCCAGTTATTCAACAGTACAGGGAATGTATTCCAATATGCAGATGTATGTGTCTGTGTATATATATTAATATCTCAATAGATATAATATATATATATATATATATATATATATATATATATATATATATATATATATATATATATATATATATATATATATATATATATATATATATATATATATATATATATATATATATATATATATATATATATATATATATATATATATATATATATATATATATATATATATACATATATATCTATATATATATATATATATATATATATATATATATATATATATATATATATATATATATATATATATATATATATATATATATATATATCTATAGATATATATGGACATACATCTGTAGATAACAATGGGAACATAACAAAAACATATACGTCCACATGCACCGGTAATGGGGTTGAGAGGCCCCAAACAACATATGTCTAGGAAGAATAGGTACCCCCCCCACAGCCAAACACATCTGCCCTGCAATATACTACCAACTGTTGCAGATCCCATAACCAGGACCTGACACAACATGGGCACAAGATGTTAACAGTACTCCATCCCACCTGTATGATGTCCGGCTGGTATCAGTAACATATCATGCAGTACAGTCTGGCTCCCATACGGAATGTACAATGTGGAAGCAATCAACATCCCTAGGATACATATACACAGACACATATATGCTGATACAGATGATATATATAAATATATATATATATATATATATATATATATATATATATATATATATATATATATATATATATATATATATATATATATATATATATATATATATATACACACACACATATATATATATATATATATACATACATATATATATGTAACTACACATACACACGCAGAGATATGTATAGTAAGATACATATGTAGAAGGTGCACACAATATGAAACAGCCACAAAGCCTACAATTACCACCTCACCAAATGGATACTGTATGAGCCACCCATACAAATGACAATCGTTGCTTGCAACATATACCCACAGAGAGCTCAAGGGATATAACAGCACACAGGTTTGCATACATGGGAAAGTTTTGTGTACTATTACAGTTGTATATGCCATGTCATATAGCTGTTTAGACACTGACATCCATATAAACAGAGTAATGTAATGTGAAACAGTTATACTAATACAGTAGTCTGGAAAGGTTTACAAATGTTGCTGACCAGGCCGAGGCCTTCAAGTAGTACAATAGTAAAGACAGATTGGGCCACAGGATACCAAACAATCAACAGTAAGTAATGCAGATGTATAGTTCAGTAGCCTCTATCTACACTCTGTACACAATCCCTAGGGGATAAAGACCTCAGTTGACACAATGGGATGTAACTGTTACATAACAATGCATAAATGGCATCATGACAAGCACAGTGACAAACAGAGCAGTCTGTATGGCAGGAGGCAGTAGGCCTGCATTTATCCAAGGTAGATTGTATGGTAATGTACATCCAGATACTTTAAGGCAGCATACCCCTGATACCAAAAGTGTAAAAAGTATGCTGAGAATAAAAATAGATCGGTACAGTAACAAGTAACTACTAAGAAAAACAAAAAAGTACCAAAGCTAACACAGCTGAAGGTAAAACAATAAACTTTAATGCACACAAAAGAGAGTAAGCGCTTTCACTGTGTGCTCTCACCACTTCATCAGACTGTTCTAAATTAGTAACAAATGCAGTTAAATACCATAAGATAATTAGTCAATTAATGCAGTGATAAAAGCATCAATTATCTAAGAGAAAAATGTCACAAGAAAGCAGGCAAATGAAACATATAAAAAAGATAAAAAATATATATAAAAAATATGTATAGAAAACAATCCTATACTCAGTGAGAGACAACTTCATTAAGACCTGGTATTTTATCAGCATTAAGAGACAGAATCCATTTTTGCTCTGCAGATTCTGTGCGATTCCTAAGATCTCCCCCTCTTAAACTCTCAGGAATGATCTCTAGCACAAGGAATTTAATATTATGTTTCTGTCCATGGCACATAATATGCTTAGCAAGGGCATTGGTGTCTTTCTTGTTTCTAATGTCTCTCTGATGTTCCAGCACCCTGTCTTTGAGTTGTTTGTTACTCATGCCTACATAAAAAGCATGGTAGAAAGTGCAGTAACTAAAATAAACAATGTTCTTAGTCCTGCAATCAGCATAAAAGTTTGTGTTTATTTTAAAGTACATATTAGGGTGTATGTAAGTAGGACTAGAGTGTACAAACTTGCAGGCTGTGCAATTTCTGCATTTAAAAGTGCCATGCCTCTCTAACTGTAAAACCTTGTTAAAAGTAGAAGTACTGTAGCACAGATGCCTTTTCAAGGATCTGTTATTTTTAAAAGAAAAGGCATTTCTTAATTCATCTACAGTATCCAAAATGCCCAGTTCCTTTTGACAATATCACATACACTACTAACTTCAGAAGAATATGTGAGAGGAAACCTAATTAATCCTGTCCTTTGTTCTGTAGCTATGGCTTCAGTGTTAGGTGCAGCAGCGTAATAAGGCCTGCATTTGCCCACTCTCTCCTTATATGCATCAGTAATGCAACTGTCAATATCCTTTTCCTTGTAGCCTCTATCTAGAAAATCCATTTTCAAGGTCTTCAGGGCCTCTGCAAGCTGTTTGTCATTATTATGGAGTCTCATGACCCTGTACACCTGCCCCTTAACAACATTTCGGGTAACATGCCTAGGATGCATGCTATCTCTATGGAGAAGATTATTCTTTCTTGTGGGTTTCCTATAAATACTAGTTACTAGTGGAAGTAATACCATTATGATGGACAAGTGGGATCCACAACCCACCCCTTGCAGGATACTCAGGTTAATCTGTGAGGTAGCATGCAGGAATGCTATAGGTGTGTAATAGGGTCACCTGCAATCTGGTCCTACATATACCCCCCTAATGTCAGGCTGTGTCCATATGTGGCACCTGTCTGTGTTGTAGCAAGGCAGAACAGTGCAGCTGTTCAGGAAGGTGCTGTGGGTTTGTGGACCTGATGTATGAATGTATCCCACATATAGGTATGCATATGTGTACATATGTATACATATATCCATGTGTAGGCATATATATATGAGCACATATATACATCACATATATCTACACATATATAGATATATACCTATATGCACATGTCTACATATATACAAACACACACACACACATAAACATATATGTATGTAAATACATGTCCCCTATAATACTACCACAGTGATGCATGCTTTGTGCGAGGAAACAGCACACATAGCTATACACACAGATATCTACAGCTGACAGTGTGTGCAACATGGATGAGTATGTCACATGTTAACCCATTCTTGGGACCACATTGCCCTCATCTGTGAAGTATGGAATGGGAATATGGGGAAGTAAGGCAAGTATAGTTGTGGAGGTGGTCAGGATTGGTAGATATAGAGGACAGTCTGCAGGGGTGGTATGTGACACATGTGGTGGGTAAACACCCTGGATGGTGTGTGTGGTCTATGATGTAGATGCCCCATGGGCCCCAATATGGACACAATGGGAACAAGCCTCCCACCCACTGCTACTCACAACAGCATTCCACGTCCTGAAGGTTCCTGGCCTGGAGGCTGAGCAGGAGGAGCATGTCAGCCCTGTGAATGTGTACTGGGTGCCTCAGAGTAGGAACAGGTCTGTGTGTGCCCCCAGGGGGGACAACATCCCCTGGGTTGGTTCCACCTGATGGTATTGCTAGACCAGGACATGAGGAGGCCTCAGGATGGGACACACATGTGATGTGGCCAGGTAACATGGGCAGATGGGTTTGGAGAGGTGGTTCTGCTGGGCAATAGTACATATACATGTTATTGTGTGTCACTGTTACAGAGCATATGTTGGTAGTAATAGTCTACACAATCCCGGAACATGTCCAACAGCATGCATAGATATCTCCAATAACACAGAATGTCAGATGTGCACCAATCACAAAGCAGCCATACCACAGGCATATATGGAACCATAGTTGCCCTGACAATGGAATGCAAGTGAATAGTCTGTAACAGGCCAGCAATGATACTGTCCACATGGGGAACATGGCTAGAATCACATAGCAGAAAGTGTGGTTCAATACAATATCTTTCCTACTGGTAGGTAAGCTGTAGTCATACCTAATGAGTTGTGTGCACAGTTTGTTGTAGCTGATATGGTGAGGGGGTGACAGAGATGTGTATTAAGAACTGTGGTAATCTTGCTGTATGAGTTGCTCAGACCTGTTTCCATCTTTATGTCTTTCAGCCAAGATGTCACCTGCATGTCTGCCAACATATTCAGCAGCCGAAAATGTGCTGATCATGTACTTAATCCAGCACTACCCTGTGCTGTTTGACAGGGGCACCCATGACCAACAGGAGTGGACTGCCCTGTGGAATGACCTAGTCCACAGGGTCAATGATGTTGAACTGCACAACCGCAGTTATGAGCAGGTCCAGGCATCATTGTACTGACCTGCTTCCCAATGCCCATCAGCATGCTACTGCAGTCCAGGGGGATTACCTCGCCACAGGTGGGGGTCATGCCACCATACCCCCTGACACGTGTGGAGGATCTCCTGGCCAGCGTCGTGGCACCTGCCCGTTCTGCCAGCCACCAACCGCCAGACACCTTTGTAGAGGTGGGTGACACCCACACACCAGCCAAGGAGCATGCAGGCAAGGACATAGGGCGCATCAGTAGACCATTGCTGTGTATACATCCGCATCGGTACAGGTAGATCATACATATCTGACATGTCATAGATATATTGTGCTGCTGCATAGTAGTGATAAAAAGATGTCCATATGTGGTAGTATTGTGGAAATGTACCACTGATATATTGTAATACTGCACCCACCCTGTAGCACTGCCACAGGTTTGGCCACTGACATTGCATCTCTCACCCTCTTATGTAGGTCCCTCCGGGATACCACCAAGGTAGCAACCTGTAGCCAGTGAGTAAGGTTGGTATATTCCATGCAAACATCTAACACACCTAACCAGAATTCATGCTGTACATGTGCATGTATTGTTGCTGTGAGATGCACGGCGTCACAGGGGTGACCATGATGGGGTATTGGAAGGGTATGTCAGAAACCTGCATGATAACTAATATCCTGTCATTGTGGAATGTGTCCACAGGGAGTAACATAATGGTGGGAAACATGGCCTACAGTAGGGACATTTTTGGAACAACACCCATATACAGTGCAACACCAGTGTATATACCTGTAGGACAATGGCAGACACACATCCGAGATACCAGGGCCTATTGCTGCTAACTAACTTGACCATGTGTCCAATGTGGTACAGGTAGGCTGCACACAGCACATGCATAACTGGCTTGGATTGTGGTATCAGTTACCTGTATGGTTGATGGTGACAGTGGTAACCATACGTGGTACATGGGACATATACCAGGTGTACCTTGGTGTAATGACACTATACACAGCACCCATGTACTCCGTGAAACCCATAATGACACTCTTCCATACCCACCATCACACATTGGCTGCAACTGCGAAACAACCCATAGTATACCCCAACAGTGGTACTACATGGATATGCATCTAATGCACATGCTTCACCTATGGGCAGCAACAACACTATCTGTACTACTGTGTAGCAATGGGTATTGTAATAGGAGTATGTGGCCTCGGAATGCTGTACCCTACAGATATCCGGACATGCACAACTACACACACATGCCAGAACACAATGGGTATCCCATGCCTATCAACCCATTTGTAAAATACTGTTGTGCTGGTACTGCAAAGCTCAGGTAGCTGGTATGGGAGAAGCTTAACAGGTTACATGTAATGTCTCATACAGCAGCAGCCACAACTGACTATGGCAATGGGTGTTGTGTTGGCTGTGAAGGCCCTCATGGAATTCCCAAGTACAGGTGTGCTAACACACAGACACATGCTATACCCAGTCATGAACATGTACACATGTGTCAGTACAGGGGTGCATCACTGCAGGTGGTCATAGCTGTGTACCTAGCTATTGTCCAAGGAGAGATGGGCTGTGTAGGGGTTGCATGTACAGTGGTATCCTGCCACCTGCCAGGTGGCAGCAGGCAATCTATTGACCTACACTACTGTGGTGATCCTCAGGGTGAGAATGACATGCATCAGCCAATCCTCCAGGTGACTCCTGCATATGGCCACTGAAGTGATCAAGTTGACAAGTATGCAACATGCATTACAACACATGGCTAGTATCTGTGATGGAGACCTGCACCCAAGCATGTTCTGTTGACTGTGGTAGTGTAGTGGAGGTACCTGTGGCATGTGGTGTGCACAGGGTGACATCTTCTATATGTGCCAGTTCTTACACAGCTGGGCAGACATGTCAGTGTCAATCAAGCTTAGTTTGCCTGTAGATACCTAGCTGGATACCTGCCATTTGCGCATCTGTACTGGGACTGACGGTCATCAGCTTGGCAAGTAGCTATGCAGTAGCATGAGTGGATTGACAGACGTCTGACAACAATATGTATGCCATAACTGCATGTCAGATGCCCCCACTAACATGTGCTGTACAGGCGGTAGTCTACAGTTACATTCCACATGATGGATCATTACCCAGTAAGGGGTATATACTGTGACACAGCTCACACACTAGGGATACAGCAGGGAGGCCTCAGTGTCCAGCTATTCCCACAGGTGTGCCTGTTGTCAGCACTACATTTAGCACTCTGCTCTTGCCTGGGTTAGCACTGTCAACAGTAGTACTGCCATGATACACTACATGCCAGTGTGACAGCACGTACCCTGGGCTACAAATCTGTATGTAACACATTCACATGGATAACATTGTGGTACAGGCCTCATATATGTCTGTGTCCCACACATGGCACTCACCCCTTGCTACTGTAATGGCAGCACATAGGCGCATATATTGTACATGGCATTACATACACTTCTTACAGATTATCAGACTGGGTGGTGTGACCTGGTTACCAGGGCTAAGCCATTCTTAGCAAGTATCAACATTGCTGCAATATAACAGCTGAGTGGATTTGTGCACTGGTAAGTGAAGCCTACACTGTGTAAGCGCCCGTAGGTTTACCCATAGCTCAGCACTGCTTAGCTTCACACAAACCAGTGCAAATGCACTTGAAGCTGCTCAAAACTGCCTTAACCACTGTGTATCCAACAGCCCTTGGTCTGCTAAGCAACAAAATGAACAGTCCTTGTACCCAAGACCCTGTACACTGAAGTCACAGCACTTAACCACTACGCCATGACCACTGTGAAGACAGCTGTTGTTTTACCAATATAGCTAATACACATATTGAGTAGTATTGAACAATTGTCTTTAGTTCCTAAATTGTGTAGTTCTTGTTATTAATATGACTGGTGCATCACATATGTTGTTTTATCATAATGCACACATAGCAGATACATACGGTGAGATACATCTGGGAGAGTATACACAACCATGAGATTTACTCATGGCAGGAATATGGTTGTATACATATAATAGGTCTATATATGTCTACATGTACATACACATGTATACTCATACATATGTCTGTATACACATCTGTATAGTGCAACATATATATGGCCATCTGTACATCTCTTTGTATGTATATATATATATATATATATATATATATATATATATATATATATATATATATATATATATATATATATATATACATATATGTATATCTAGATAAATGTATATATAGATATACATATATGTATATATAGATATATATATATATATGCACATCCTATGTGTACAGATAGGCCTAGTTATGTTGGTATATATGTAGATATCTATAAATATATGTGTATACATATCTATTCTGATATACCTACTACTGTCAATATATATGTAGATATCCATACATATATGTGCATATGTATCTCTATTTGTATATGCGTAGACATATATTTCTCTGTATATGTATATATCTGAGTGTTTATATGTATATCTATGTACATATACATATCCATCTATGTATGTCGATATGTATTTGTGTATATATATCTATATAGATATCTGGAGAATTATATACACATATATGCTCACCATATGCTCTGAATATAGAGTGGAGCCCTACCTCAGCCCCTATAGTCCTAACTTCGTAGTGCAAGGGCATGTCAGGTATGTATTGCAGGTATGTTTGTAGGCTATTGCTGCTGTAATAAGGATTGCCTTCACAGACATGGTGTGTGTGTGAGGTCACATCTGCTTTTACCATGTGCGCCATTGGCTACTGACAGACATCCTAAGGACAACATAGTACAGTACCACTGCTAGCACAGTAATGCTCCTGTGGACTACAGCAGAGATATTGCCCAATATATGTGGACAGTCTGACACACCCTGGACAGTCCAGAGGTATAAACAGAACCCCTTAGTGCAAGACATGTGGACCAAGCCTGGCAATGTGGATGTTAGCAGCCATGTAGATGGGTATAACGCGTACCTACTGGTATACATTTGCACACATAGGTTATGCATTCACACACCTCTGTCTGTTCTGACACATAATAACCATTGGTACAGAGGTGCCATGGCCACATAGTACCATCTAGTTATTGACATACATCTGTACTGCATCCCACTGCTTTTTCTGACATAGATATGACTGTTATTGTGGCCTAGCAGCAGTACATCTGGCAAGTATCTAGACATGACATCCCACTGGGTAAGTACACTAAGCTGCTAGGCATGTAACAAAGCATTGTGCAGGCTACGGGCATACTGGCTCAACACTGGCCAACATTTCCTATGGGGAACACACCTGTACCTGCATATATAGCAGGCTCTATAGGCATGTCACAGCACAGAGTAACAGACACCTGTGTGAAAGTGCATAACCACAACCAATGTGAACACAGCCACAGCCACTATGGTAAGCTACCGTAATATTAAAGTATATGGACTATCTGTTCAACACCATCCTCATATGTGCCACTCACACACTAACCCTACATTTAACGGCCTGCTACACAGTATGGTCCAGTGCCTGTCTGTGGTATGGGACATGTGTGTGTTTGGCCCTACAAACATGTAAGCCAATAGGGTAACATGCAGTGGAGCAGCATGCAACATCAGATAGTCTAGGACCAAGAACAATGACATCTACCACAGTCTGTACACAGGCCATGGTACATATTAACAATACACACACTGTCAACAATCACTATAAGTACACAGACCTCAGCACTGTACACACAACCACAGAATGTCCAGGTTATGTAATCAAATATAACCCCTACTATACATAACATGTACCTTCTGCAGTTCACAGATAGTATTCAAAATGAAACGCTGTACAACAATGGCCAATGAAGTAAAGTTCTCTTGGAGAATAGGTAGTGTGGTTAAATGATATAAAACCTAAAAGTGCAACATATATAGCAAAAAACTTGCATACATTTCCAGTACTTAAATTAAATGCACTTACAAGATATTCACGCTGTGAATGCAGTTATACCATAGTGAAATGATGGCTCCAAAGTATCCAGTCTTATGATGGCTTCAAAGTATCCAATCTTTTTGGTCTGATATACAAAGTATCCACACTGAAGATGTAGTAGCTGCTATGTGACTGTGATGAACTGTGATAACAGGTTAACCAGTCTAACAGATCAAATGAAAGCTTCTAGTTTTAATGGCAGTTAAAATCCTTTTATTGTAGGAAAAGTTAAAATCTTCATGGCAAGTTAAAATCTTGATGTAGAATAAAACAGTCCCTATGTATTCCAAATGATAAGCGCTTTCAGTATCTTCTTCAGATCATAGAGATTGGGATTGGAAGTTCCTTTTTATAGTGCTTGCTTCCTTTACTGTTGAGACAATCATTCAATCATCACACTGTCAATCAGCTGTTTAAACACACCAATCCTCTTTCCTCTCAGCTGGGAGTGTTCCATTTCCAATACCTTTTGCTTTTGAGGGGTGTGACCAGTCATGAATTATTAAGCCAGACACACCTCCATGTTAGCTGATAGTTGGTCTTCTAGCTTTTAGTATAGGTTTAAGTGGAATGATGTTATTCAAGCCTGGCATAATATCAGCACGGAGGTTCACAATCCACTTACTCTTCCTGCATTCAGCAATATTTTCAATGTCGCCTTTCCTTATTCCACTATATACATTCTATATCACCTTATAAGTGAAAGAATGACCGACATTTCTTTCAGCATGCTTGCTAAAACATTATGTGGATCTTTATTGATAATGTCTCTTTGATGTCTCAAAATGCGATTTTTAAACATCTGATTAATTTTTCCTACATAGAATGCAGGGCATAGTTTACAGGTAGCCATGTACATCACATTGGGGGTTATACAAGTGGCTTTGACATTAAATATGTATTTCTTCTTTGTCCTTGGATGTTCAAATTTGTTATTACAGTCAATCAGTGGGCATGCTGTGCAGTGGCCACACTTGAACGTGCCTTTATGTCCAACAATTTTATGTTTGCTAAACCCATCCTTTGTGCAAAGTAACCTCTTTAAATTTTTCTTATTCTTGTAGCCAAAGCATGGTGTTTCACCTACAATGTCTTTTAGCTTGACATCCTGGGTGAGGATTGGCCAAAACTGCCTTATTATGGATTTAACTTGTGTGTTGTTTGTGCTGTAAGTTAACATAACTCTGGTGGTTCTGTCTTCTGTCTTGTTTTTCTTTGGGATAACTTCTTGAACATTCACATCTTCTTCATTATAGCCTCTCTTTATTAGGTTTTGTTGTAGAAACAAAATGTCCTTTTCTCTTGTCTCATCTTTGCTACATTTTTTATGTATTCTTTGTGTTTCATTTCGCATAATATTTTTAGTGACATGTTTTGGATGCATGCTGCTTTTCAACAAGTAATGATTTTTCCATGTATTTTTTCGGTGTAATTCGGTTTCCAACATGTTTTCGTTAACAATAACATTCACTTCCAAAAATACAACTTGATTATGAGAGTGTTCTGCTGTGAAATCGACCATTTTAAAATATTTTGATACAGTTCTGCAGGATACTGATGACTTCTTAAGAAAGTTAAATCAAACCATGAATAACATTATGGATTACGACCACCTACTTGTGACCACCCTGGATGTGAATAGTTTATTCACTTCCATTCCCAACGAAGCAGGCGTAGAAGCTGTAAGAAAGATCTTAAGCCACAAAAAAACTGTTAATGAAACCAGTAGGATTTGTGCTTTATTAGATTTAATACTGGAAAATAATTATTTTGTGTATGGTACATCAATCTATTGGCAAAAATGGGGGGTAGCCATGGGCACCCCTTGTGCGAACAGCTGCTCAAATTTTGTGCTTGTAGACTGGTAATTGGAGCATGTATTGAACTCAAATAATCCATGGTATGAATGCATCAAATTTTATGGTCGATTTGTGGATGATCTTTTTATTTTATGGGAAGGAACCGTACCACAATTTGAATCATTCCATCAATATCTAAATAGGACTACTACTTTTTTAAGCTTTACAGCAGAACACTCTCATAATCAAGTTGCATTTTTGGATGTGAATGTTATTCTTAACGAAAACATGTTGGAAACTGAATTACACCGAAAAAATACATGGAAAAATTATTACTTGTTGAAAAGCAGCATGCATCCTAAACATGTCACTAAAAATATTATGCAAAATGAAACACAAAGAATACATAAAAGATGTAGCAAAGCTGAGACAAGATAAAAGGAAATTTTGTTTCTACAACAAAACCTAATAAAGAGAGGCTATAATGAAAAAAGATGTGAATGTTCAAGAAGTTATCCCAAAGAAAAACAAGACAGAAGACAGAACCACCAGAGTTATGTTAACTTACAGCACAGACAACACACAAGTTAAATCCATAATAAGGCAGTTTTGGCCAATCCTCACCCAGGATGTCAAACTAAAAGACATTGTAGGTGAAACACCATGCTTTGGCTACAAGAATAAGAAAAATTTAAAGAGGTTACTTTGCACAAAGGATGGGTTTAGCAAACATAAAATTGTTGGACATAAAGGCACGTTCAAGTGTGGCCACTGCACAGCATGCCCACTGATTGACTGTAATAACGAATTTGAACATCCAAGGACAAAGAAGAAATACATATTTAATGTCAAAGCCACTTGTATAACCCCCAATGTGGTGTACATGGCTACCTGTAAACTATGCCCTGCATTCTATGTAGGAAAAACTAATCAGATGTTTAAAAATCGCATTTTGAGACATCAAAGAGACATTATCAATAAAGATCCACATAATGCTTTAGCAACGCATGCTGAAAGAAATGTCAGTCATTCTTTCACTTATAAGGTGATATAGAATGTATATAGTGGAATAAGGAAAGGCGACATTGAAAATATTACTGAATGCAGGGAGAGTAAGTGGATTGTGAACCTCCGTGCTGATATTGAGCCAGGCTTAAATAACATAATTCCACTGAAACCTATACTAAAAGCTAGAAGACCAACTATCAGCTAACATGGAGGCATGTCTGTCTTAATAATTCATGACTGATCACACCCCTCAAAAGCAAAAGGTATTGGAAATGGAACACTACCAGTTGAGAGGAAAGAGGATTGGTGCATTTAAACAGCTGATTGACAGTGTGATGATTGAATGATTGTCTCAACAGTAAAGGAAGCATGCACTATAAAAAGGAACTTCCAGTCCCAATCTCTACAATTTGAAGAAGATACCAAAAGCACTTATCGTTTGGAATACATAGGGACTGTTTTATTCTACATCAAGATTTTAACTTGACATGAAGATTTTAACTTTTCCTACAATAAAAGGATTTTAACTGCCATTAAAGCTAGAAGCTTTTATTTGATCTGTTAGACTGGTTAAGCTGTTATCACAGTTCATCACAGTCACATAGCAGCTACTACATCTTCAGTGTGGTTACTTTGTATATCAGACCAAAAGGGTTGGATACTTTGAAGCCATCATAAGACTGGAAACTTTGGAGCCATCATTTCGCTATGCTATAACTGCAATCACAGCGTGAATATCTTGTAAGTGCATTTAATTTAAGTACTGGAAATGTATGCAAGTTTTTTGCTATATATTGCACTTTTAAGTTTTATATCATTTAACCACAGTACCTATTCTCCAAGAGAACTTTACTTCATCGGCCATTGTTGTACAGCGTTTCATTTTGAATACTGTTTTTACTTGTTACTGATAGCTGTACTTTAGCAATAGGAGGTACCCTTTCTTTATTGTAGTTCACAGATAGGTGCTCTGTGGGTAACGCATGAAACAAAAGGCAACACACACTGCCCAGTTTGCAGATGACCCCCCCAGATGGGGGTTTCCTCATAAGCATAGCACTGACATGACAGGTATTAAAACATGTAGGACAGCCATATTCACACACACACTTTTAAACCAACATTACTCCAAATACAGTATAGCAGCACTTACAGTCTGCAGTCAGGTCAGGCACATCCCCCTCCTGTGTGTTGGCCTGTTTCCACAGTGTATGTTGTTAGAGGTAAATCCCCAATCCATCGGTGATGCTGTTTGCCAAACAACAGATCGATTTCCTGCTGACAGTGAATGAAAAGGCCCAACAACAACATGATGTTCCAAGATATTGGAGTGTGTTACCATGCAACTGGCTATGGGAATGTTACCACAGCTGCTCCACATGCAATTAGCTAGAGGAGGGCTGCAATTCATGCAGAGGCCATCAGCTGATCATGAGCATCTCTTAAAATGCACATGCTATTACCTAAGCAAAGCAGGTGTAAGTCTCCTCATCCACCAGGGAGGGAGTGAGAGTGGCAGACAGAGGCAAAGCTAAGTCAGGCAGGGGTGGGAAATAGAACATAAGCATGCTTGCATCACACACCTACCAGTACAGGGTATCAAACCCCTGATGACTATGTAGTGCTATCATATGTCTATGCAGTTATTAGATGTGCCACATAGATTACATAGGTTACATGTTGAGGAGCCCTCCAAACTTATATGTGATGGTGAGTGACATCTGCAACAGTGATATGGTAGCTATACAGTAGGTGTAGTACACATAGCTGTCTCCATGAACATGTGTCAGCATCAATACAGCCACACTATCACAGGGATGCACACACATTGACACAGTTGGCAGGGCCAGGAATACAACTCATCACTAGTAAGATCGCCACAACACAGTACTGTGCAGATATCACATGCACCACAGGGGTCATAGAGAAGTTATATGGGCAAAGGGTATGTGGAGGTGTCTGACATCAGACAGCATGCTTCAGTATGCCAGTGGGGGGTTGTAGTGAGTGTGAATGTGGTCATAGGCATCGTACAACACACACACACAGAAACAATGTGCCAGTACTGACATGCATGGGTGCATTGCTTAATGGGTATGTAGTGGTTGACTGTACCAGATGGCTATACAAGGCTCGGTGATGGGTATATCTTGGCATCAGGCCACATAACAATGGTCTGTAGTATGGCTCAGGGGTGTAGTGTCTGGATTTGCCCACACAGGTGGGTATTGTATTCACCATCCAGTCACCTGGGTAACTATTGCATGTGGCCAGTGCTGTGCATTGCTTGCCATGTATGTGTTCCTTAGTCCATGACATGGACAGTGTCTGGGTTGTGCACAACTCCTACATGCATGTACAGTGACATGTGGAGCTGTACCTGGAGTGTCTGGCCCATGTTGTGTACTAAGACTATTATCACTGGATGTGCCAGTCCTGGCCTCATGTGGGGGGAACTGTTAATGGACAGCAGGTTGACCCTGCACCTACAGTGTTAGCATGATACCAGTATTCCCTGGTGTCAGTGGCATTTTTCCATACAGGGCATGTCTTTCAGGCATGGTATGTCCTTTGTGGGTCACATTTGATGGCACCACAGGTGTTGCAGGTGTCTAGTGGGAAACATAGGGAAGGTGCACTGTCGGCAACTAAATGCCTATTGGACTAAAGGACAGGGTGCCATGCCCTCTGTAGCCCACTGCAATCACACCATGGTTACTACCAGTGGGGAATATGCAGGGTACTACCAACATAGCAGCTGTTGCCTAGGCAATTGTGTGTGTGTGTGTATGAGACATGGGTTGAGAGTGTTCTCTGGGTAATACAAAGATTGCTAACTTTGTTCGCATGGCCTTGATGTCACATGTAGGAGTATGGATTTGCACCCCAGCCTCTCTGCTATTTCACATCTGTTATCCCTGTACAGTGGACATTGTGATGTATACTAGGGCCAACATGTAAGAAATTTGCAAAATCCCCTACACATTGAGTCCAGTTGTTACACACTCACATCGACCTCCACACAGGATGCGAATGACAAACACAGACACACACACCTGTCACATCTCGGATTAGAACTCCTACCTAACTAATTCATTACACTACAGCACTATGCAGTTATAGGATGCACCATGGAGATTATTGGAGTACGTCTTCCCCAAAGGTGTATTTCACAGTGAATGATATCAGCAGGATTGCCAACATAGGGCATTTGACTTGTAGTGAGTGTGACTAGCCTAAAATGCATTGCTCTCTACACAGGCATACATAAAAACATCCACAACTGCAAAGTGTGGGAATAGAACCCCTACCAGAGTTCTATATCACACTACAGCATGAAGATGTTATAAGACATGTCGCAGGGATTATTGGAGTACTTCTTCCCCAAAGGTGTATTTCACAGTGAATGACATCAGCAGGATTGCCAAAGTAGGGCATTTGACTTGTAGTGAGTGTGACTAGCCTAAAACGAATTGCTCTATACATAGCGAGACACACAAACATCCACAACTGCCATGTGTGGGAATAGAACCCCTACTAGAGTTCTATATTCCACTACAGCATACAGTTTTTTATAGGATACATCACGGGGATTACTGGAGTACTCTTTCCCCAAAGGTGTATTCCACAGCAAATAACATCAGCAGAATTGCCAAAGTAGGGAATTTGAATTGTAGTGAGTGTGACTAGCCTAAAATGCATTGCTCCCTACACAGACATACACAAAAACATCCACAACTGCCACATGTGGGAATAGAACCCCTACCACAGTTCTATATTACACTACAGCATGAAACTGTTATAGGACACACCATGGAGATTACTGGAGTATCGTTTCCCCAAAGGTGTATTTCACAGTGAATGACATCAGCAGGATTGCCAAAGTAGGCCATTTGACTTGCAGTGAGTGTAACAAGCCTAAAATGCATTGCTCCCTACACAGACATAGTAAGACACAAAAACATCCACAACTGCCATGTGTGGGAATAGAACCCCCTACCAGGGGTTCTATATCATACTACAACATGAAACTGTTATAGAATACGCCACCAGTATTACTGGAGCATTTTTTCCACAAAGGTGTATTTCACAGTGAATGACTTCAGCAGGATTGCCAAAGTAGGGCAATTCAATTGTAGTGAGTGTAACTAGGATAAAATGCATGGCTCCCTACACAGACAGAAACAGTCACACACACACAGTTGCCATGTCTGGGAATAGAACTCCTACCTAACTACTTTATCACACTACAGCAGTACACAGTTATAGGGCGTGCCACCATGATTACTAGGCTGCACTTTTCTGAAAGGTGTGTTTCACAGTGTATGACATCAGCAGCCTTGCCAAAGCAGGGCATTTGAATTGTATTGAGTGTGACTGGCCTAAAAAGCATCGCTCTCTACACAGACACACACACACATACACACAGTTGCCATGTCTGGGATTAGAACTCCTACCTAACTAGTTTATCACACTACAGCAGTGCACAGTTATAGGATGCACCATGGAGATTACTGGGGAGCAGCTTTCTAAAAGGTGTATTTCACAGTGAATGACATCAGCAGCCTAGCCAAAGTAGGGCATCTGAATTGTAGTGAGTGTGAGTAGCCTAAAATGTATTGCTCTCTACACAGACAGAGACACACACACACACACACACACACACACACACACACACACACACACACACACACACACACACACACACAGTTGCCATGTCTGAGATTAGAACTCCTGCCTAACTAGTTTATCACACTAAACAGTTATGGGACATGCTACAGCGATTACTGGGCTACACCTTTCCCAAGGGTGTATTTCAAAGTGGATGACCTCAGCAGGCTTGTCATAGTAGGGGTATGAGGAGGGCAGTGTGTGTGCATGGGCCATAACTGATTCATCTAGAGGTTGACACACCACATGCGGGAACACGCAGGATTATATTCCACATGTACATGTATACAGCTGATAGATGACTACTTCCTTGCACAGTCATGTTGCACAGCTAGCACTTGCACCACATAGTCCGTAATGCTGACAGATACTGATGGTTAATGTCTACAGTGAGTGACATCTGAACCTCATGTGGTTGTAACCATTTGGCTATGTGCTGGGTGGGACAGGCCTCATAAAGGATGGCTCCTTGTCACAGTCTCTCTCTTCCACACATCTATGTACATCTACTTTTGGCTTATTATAGTGTGTTGTCCTTGGATATATGCCTGTATTCCTATCCACAGTGTGTGCAAAGCATGAGTACAGCACATTAAGGAATGTCTGCACTAACATCTGTAACTGCCAGATATGTCTGATCCACTGTTGTTGCAGACATGGGCTTCATTTGCTTAAGTGTGTGAGCACGCCCAGTATGACCTTTCAGCATGTTGTTGTCTGACATTGCCTTCATTTCTCTATGTGTGTGAACATGCCCAGTATGCCCTTCTGCATTGAATGTGTGGATCAATTCCAGGTAGTTTGTACTCCGGTGCAGACCTTTGTGTTGTACACCTAGAGGTAGAAAACTGTTTCTGCAGGGTATTCGTCGATCATTTGGCAATATCGTGACAAACTGTGCAGGGGATAGTGTGTACTGTAGGTGATTGTGTCTGTGTTGCTTCAGCTGCATGGTACTGCTGTTAGCAGAGATATTCAGACATGTGTACTTTTATACACAGTGATGTTTTTGATCCTCATATTCTGTCAGGTGGACATTCTTGCTCACAGCGATGTCTTGGGGGACAAGGGTGTCTGCAGCTGTCTTCAGTATTGTGGGTGGACACCTACGTATTCATGGTAAGTTATTCCATTCTGCAGGGGGAGCTGCAGACACTTGCCGCTGGGTTTGTGTATCCGGTTCAGCACCTCGGTACAGTGCTGGCAGAGGATCCCATACTTGTACACCCATTGACATGACAGTATGGGCTTATCTTGCTGTGGCAATGCCTCACAGCTGTATAGATCCGCACAGGTTACCCAGAGGCAGGGGCCATGGGTCAGGACATTGCCCCCATTGTTATGTACGGGCAGGTGTGTAGCCACCCATTTATGTGTTTGCAGCCAGGGATAGTGTGTGCACACAGCTTGGTGTCAGACCCTGCACATTCCATGCTGCCCATGCCCCCCCCTCTGTTATTCTGACCTCTTCCACACATTATGCATACATTCTCTGTTACTTTCCCTAAGGGTATCACCCCATTATAGGTGTGTGTTAGTGTTGGTCCACAGTTCATGCAGTGGGATATGGTAGACATGTTACTTTGGTTTGTCCACATGGCCTCGCATATGGCTTATGTGGAGTGTGTTATGTTGTTATTTGGGTGTCCATGACATAATATACATTGGCAGTATGTGTGAGACACAGGCCTTTGGCAGAAGCCTGTGGGGAATTAGGTGCTGCTGCAGGCCAGATGTAGCAGGCCGTTTCATTCTGTCAGTCTTATAGTTTCAGACCACCATACAGTATATTCCCCTGGGGTGACAGGGTAGTGTGATAGGTATTCATGCCAATACCTTCTATCAATCTTGATCAGGTGGTGTGGATGCTGGTAAGGTGCTACCCACAGCTAGGGACACACCTGCATGGAATACCTGCACTGTATGCTGCATTCTTCTGCTTTTGCCTTATAGAGGTGGGGTCATACTGTACCCATTCCCCAAAGCAGGGATATGACCAGAGAGGTACCTGTGTGTGGTGTTTGCATGAACTGGGTGCATGTGTGCTATGGACACTACTTGCATCTGACACACAGATATGCATGGGGCATTCCAGTTATGCTGCCATGTGCAGGTACATCAGCTGTTTCCCAATTCATCAGTCATACCACCTTTGTGATCTGCGAGTGTTTGGGCAGACATCACCGGTATCCCCTACTACAGGACCAGTTACTGTGATGCATACCTGTATGTACAATTCCAAGGGTGTCTCCATTTCACAGTGACACAATATATACTATATGTCTGGGGTACTTTCCCTTGTGTACTGCTTGTATATCTAGCCCAACAGCCATGCCATGTCAGTCTTTCAGATGGTGACACATATTACCACCATACATTTACAATGGTTTACTGCTAGCATGTGTTATACTGGTGGGGATTGTCTTTGGCACTGCACTTGTGAGGGCTTGTCCCTGTCATCAGTAGCAGTGGGCAATGGCCACCAGGTCTTACCTCAACATGCATACATACTGACCACTCTCACACAATATGAAACACCCACCATCCTAACACACACAGACCTACATATTGTGAAAATGCTACAATCTATCCTGCTACCTTGGCCACCTCTGGGCATCGCTGCTCCACTCGTAGTATACCTATTCATACATGTTACTACATTTCTACACAGGATTGGGGGGGGCACACCTGACTGTTACTACATTTCTACACTGGATTGGAGGAAGGGGCACACCTGACTGTTTTTACATGTCTACATAGGCGTGGGGGCACACCTGACTGTTACTACATTTCTACATAGGATTGTGGGGGACACACCTGACTATTTCTACATTTCTACACAGGATTTTGGGGGGCACACCTGACTGTTACTACATATCTATGCTGGATTGGGGGTAGGGGCACACCTGACTGTTTCTAAATGTCTACATGGAAGTGTGAGGGGCATACCTGACTGTTACTACATTTCTACACAGGATTGGGGGGACACACCTTACTTTTTCTACATTTCTACACATGATTGGGGGACACACTTTACTGTTTCTACACATCTACATAGGATGGGGGGAGCACACCTGCCACTTGTACACATTTACTATGACTGTACTGGTATGTCAGGTACTCCATTTCATTCTGCATTCTTACCTATCATGTTGACTAGAGGCATATCAGTGTACTACAGGTCTTAGCTTTGGTTGACCTACATATTAGTGTTTGACTTCCTACCCTTCAGAACTAACATCCCACTGCCTGACCTGCTGTAGTCTGTCTGTGTAGGCCTGGGGCAGGAGGTTACCCTTAGGCATCATTCAGAGGCCATAGGACAGCCTCTGCTTGTGTTTGTTTGCACATGTTCTGCTGGTTGAGACTGTTGTTGGGTATGTGAACCTCCCTAACTGGCATGTGTGAGTCATATGGACATACATGTCACCCAGCACATGTCCTGCAGTGGGTTTTGTCACCCTGTGTAGTACTGGCTACTATGGTGACTGCAGTATTTGTTACAGATGTCACGGTGCCACTATGGTTGTCTACTATCTGCTGGCATGCCATTCAGCCACCTGATTCACATGCATGCTCACATCCATACCGTAGATACAGGAAATGACATATTCTACACCATTCAGCAATTGGTAGGTTGAGTGACTTACCTTGTGGGTGTGGCAATATTGAGGATGGTGCTGGAGGGCTACCTATGTTGGATGCACATAGTACACTCCCTATATGTGGTTGAGCACAGGTAGTGTCATGTTTGGCATCCCTCTTACTGTATGTGCGAGTCAGAGAGAGGTGTCATTCCCTGGGTCCCTACTGTGTCAGTGTATGTGCTATGCATTGCCTCTTTGCCAAGGCCAGGGCATACTGGGCACAACTCTATCTGCCCACTGGGGCAGGCTCAGATTGTTCCTCCTCTGAGTCACTCTGTGCCTGTGCATGCCTTGGAATTGGAGGGGGCTGTGTGGCCCTGCCCCATGCTGTTCCTGCTGCAGCTGGTTCCACAGGATCATATTGTGTAGCATGGCACATACCATAACAATTTGAGTACATGTAGCTGGTGTTTACTGCAAGGCTCCACAACATGTGTCCAGGCACTGGAACTGTGACTTGAGCATCCCAAATACATGCTCTATTATAAGTCTGGTTTGTGCATGTGCCTCATTATGGCATTCTTGTTGGGGTGTGTGTGCATTTCTGATGGGTGTCATCAGCCACAGCTCCAGTGTGTAACCAGCATCCCCCACTAGGTGACTGTAAGGGATGTCCCCATTGACAAATCTCTGGTATAGCTGCGTCAGATGCCAGATGTGTGAATCGTGATAGCTTCCAGGGCGGCCAGCACACACATTCATTATAATGCCCTGGGCATCACACACGACCTGGCAGTTGATGGAGGGGAGGCCCTTTTGGTTGATGTAGACCCTACCCTGATCACCGGATGGTGCTTTGATGCATATGTGCATGCAGTCTATAGCACCCACTTCCTCAGGATCTTCTGCTATTTGTTGGAAGAGATGCATATTGCTGGTCAACACCTCATGGGTGTTGATGAAATATATGTGCTCACTGGCATGTGCTGACAAGGCATTCAGGAACTGGTGGAATACTCTGGATGCTGATACCTGTGAGATCCCCATGATATCCCCAGTTGAGCTTTGGGAGGTACCTGTGGCTAGTATTCCTAGGCCTACACATACCTTGGTATCCACTGGGATGGGTTCCCCTCTGTCAGTTCGATGTGTCAGGCATGGCCAGCACAGCTCAGCAATTTGCTGTAGGAGGTCCCTGTCCACCCCATAGCACTCCACTATCTCCAACTCATGTACCCCTGGTAGGTTCCCCTGGGTCTGTACACTCTTTTCCATCTCCTCACTGTGGGTTGATCTACAGCACTCACATCCTCACCACCCTCAGCCTTTTCCACATGTTGTTGTATGATGCCTGATGCAGCCCCTATCATTTTCTTGTTTTGTTTGTTAAAAGTTCCCTGCTTGTATACACCAGTGGTGTAGAGTATGGGAAAAACCGGAGGGGAAGGTGTTTGTATAGCTTATAGTAGTGTTCTGGGCTGGGCTGGTCTGCTGCCTGTGTAACTGGCTGATTCTGATACATTTCACCTACTAGCTATGCTAGTTCTCCTAGATTACCTTCCTACTGCTGTTTTCCTTTCCCATTGCCTTCCTGTTTAAGCCTGAAGGTGCACCACACACACACAGTGCTCAAATGTGTACAGAGCTGCTATTTCCTGGTTTACTTTTTTTCTTTTCTTTAAAACCTGGTGTGTGGTGCGCACACCCACTTAGGCAATGTAAAGAGTGCTGGGTAGCCTCAGACACACCCCCTTGCCTAGCTGTGCTAAGCTAGGAGCAAACCTGAGCCACAGTGCTCCAATCTGCTTACAGTATGCCTGACACACACCCCTATGATGTCAGCTAACTCCTAGGCTTGCACCACGCTATTCCTGCTCTTACACTGTTGGGTGCTGACTAGCATGCAGGGGAAATCTGGGATTTCTTATCATTCCTCTCATTTGCATAGGATTGCCTGCTAATGCATAGTTACATGTCTTACACTGAGCCTCCCCCCTTTGCAACCACTATTCACTGGCCACGTTGTCTTTTGTCTGCCATTGACTATAATGGCAAAATAGTGATTTTAGTTAGAATGCTTATTTTAGGTTTATTTTCTTGTTTTCCCCCTGTTTATGCGTTGCTGCCCTACACTTAAAAAGCCAAGATCGGCTAAAAAAAATAAAAGTTGATTTTTTTTTCAACTGTTTTCCATGCTAGTGACCTTATACTTGACCATTGGCATGCTTTCTAAATGATATGCACCCTTTATTTGGAGCTTTCATGGCTCCGTTATGGAATTTACAGAAATGTACTCCATTACTGGTGGAGTACATTTCTGCAGATTACACTAGTCCTGCACAGCCAGTTTCCAGCTTCCTGGATCGCAAATTCACCTAATTTGCATGGATTTCTCCTTCAAATGGGGTAATTTGCATACAGGGGTTGAGTCCATGCAGGACTAGTGCAGAAGCGCTACAGGTTATTCCTGGATCACACAGCAGACATATTGCCTACTGGTGCTCCTCCTGCACGCCGTGCAGGCCTTGCAGAATCCGGGGGATTGATTTACCTACCTTTTCTGACCTTTTCCTCAACTCTCCTTCTTCCCTAACTCTGTTCCTATCTACTTCTTCTATACTTCCTTCCCTTTTTTTTACTGGACTCCTTTACTAAATTTTCTTTTTCCTTTCTTGTACTGTTATGCTTTAATATCTTCCTTATTTTCTTTATTCTTATATTAGCTTTTTGTGATTTTATATATTTTCTAGCTACATCTGAATTATATATTATATACTTGTATGTTACTTTCTATTTTCTAGTTCATTATCTAATATATACATTTTCTTGTATATTTTGTAATGTGAGTATCCTACATGTTTTTGTGGAGATTTTCTCCCTGAGCCTCCACTGAAAAGGGAATATGCCCAGTCGTACTATCCCAGTCAACAAATGTCAAATAAATAAATAAATAAATAAAAGAGTGGAAAAATACATTCATGAAAATAAATGTAATAGCATTGTTGCATACAGTATTCTAGTACAGGTACTGAGATAATTAATCATAAATAAACAAAGTGAGGAAATTTGTGACTTATAGAATGTAAACCAGGTATTAATTGCAATTGGCAGCTGAGCAATTTTCATATACTACACTGACTGTTAGCCTGTAGTGGGAGGGGGATTAGATACTTATTGCCTTCCTGAAGTGGATACAGGTTGGTCACACAGGATAGGCAAATTTCATTTCGCACTTTGTATCACCCCCCCCCTGAGCTGCCTGATCATGTCATGCCATTCTAATGCTAAACTGTGACATATCACCTCTAGCTCTTTCTTATCTTTAATCTGTCCTGTATTTTCCTGGCTGTTTGTTCCTTCAGCATGCTACAGTTTCACACTCCAACACTCTGATGTGGCAAGTAAACTGATTAGATGTCTACATTGCAATGTGATGTATTTCATTTAAAAACATTAAGGCATAGTAATAGATAATAACAGATTTATTGTGCTTCATAATACATTCATTGTGTCTGCTTAGATAATTGTGGGCCTATAGGGATGGTTTTAAGTTTAGCTACACCAAAGGGTTTATGATCAAAGCTGCTGCATATTTCCTTGCATTTCATAATAGGAGTTAATACACCGATTATATATTATACATTTTGAATATTACTATGGTATTGCACTTTCCCTGTAAGTGAATTGCTAAACTTTTGCTTAGTTTATGTGAATATTACCTAAACATGTTCTCTGCATGAACTAACTAAAGCCTTATATATAACTCACATACTTGACATGCATTTTATTAAAATAGGAATTTCAAAGTGGTATTAGATGAATGTCATTCTCAAATCTGGATTTGCTGTGTTCTCTTCCTTGACTTCATTTACCATATATTTCCTCCTTTCACCCTTCCTGATCACAAGTGATATCTCATTTTGGAATAGTAAGAATGCTGTGATTATCTGAAAGCTTAACATGTTTTATAACAAAGTCTTTGCTTAGCAGCTATGAGTGCTGGAGTGTGTTACTGCAAAATCTAGACTCATCTGTTGCCCTGCTGAGTGTCCAGTTAATAATGGCAGAGTAACACTAGGAGATTTTATTTATTTTATTTTTTATTTTACATTTGTTAACCGGGCTAGTCTGGCTGGATACATGTCCATTTTCAGCAGAGGCCCGAGGAGAAAAGCTCCACTATAATACTATACTTTTACAGTTTAAAAAGATACAATTAGTAAAAATAGTAAAAATAACAATAACAATCAATCAAACAGTAAACACAAGCAAAGTACTGACAAAAGAAAAGTAAAGTCAAATAGAATGTACAGTATTGCCGGGCTTGTGTGGCTTGATACATGTATATTTTCTACAGAGGGTTGAGGAGGAAAGCTCAATTATCATACTAGAGACTATACAATTTAACAGAAACACTAGAACAGAGAGATAATAAAAAAGGGACTGTGTTTCTTTTATTTTTAATAAAACAGCAATTATCCGTTAGTAAAACAATTGACACGCTTACTACAATGTTAAAGAGTAGAAGCAAAATCAATCCGGGAAATTAATATGCATCACTATCTGTTTACATGGGGGTACAGATTACTACTGTGAACTTGAATATTTTAACTTGATGTTATATGAAGACTGAAACAGATGTTGATCAGTCTTATTTTATAATAATATTGAACTTGAACTTATCCCCATATCATAGAGCTCACGTCTTTTACAGTTTTAGATTAAAATAATGCAGACTTCCAAGCCTAACCTATGCCTTATCACCATCCTGTTAATAACCATTGATACCCTTCTCTGTACCCTCTGTCCAGCAATCTCATATTCTTATCTTTAGATGGACTGCAGAAATGTATAGCACTCCAACTGAGGCTTCACTAATTCCTTATCCAGTGCCCTAACAATGTTCATATCAACTAAAATCCCTGATAATAACAAACAACTTTTAATTTGGTATCACTGCATTTTCACATGCATCTTGATTAAATGCCTCTGCAATAACCAGGTCACTCAAGTCATTTTGTATGGTAAGACAAAGGTGTAATAGGGTTAAACAACTTAAATAATTATGGGTTTCAATGGTCATAACTGCATGAGGAAGTTTATGTTTCTTATTAGCATCATGGAATCCTAAAAGCAAAACCTGAAACAAAGTAAAATAAATGTGGATGGAGATTTGAACTATATGAGGGGAGGACAAATGGAAAAAGAAAGCACAGGGCGTATATGCAACTTAAATGGTATTTGCACTTTTGTATTTTAAGAGGTTCTGCAGCCAACTGCAGACAAAGTAGTCCTGCACTCTTGACAACTGAAGTAATTTATCGGTTAAAAGCAGAAAATAAGATCTTATGTTCAGAAAAACCTAGAAATAAATAAGCTGTTGATGTAAACTGGTTAAGACAGCTCTATTGCAAGTCGCAGAGTATATTGAAGTCTTTTATTTGATTCATTCTCTTAGAGGACACATTAATGTAGAATATCAGTCAAGTTAATTAACTGCATTTTGTGCTTACATTTGCTCTCCTTGAATTGTATTAAAATTGTTTTGTTCCACTGAATGTAAAAAAAAGTTAAGATCAGCTGAAGCTACACTGGGAATGCTGCTTCTCTTCAGCAGATATGGACAAATGAGGTGAAATAATTTTCAGCAAATATAATGTAAACAAGCATTTTTGGCTTTTATAAAAATAAAAACTTCTGCTGAAAATTGACCATTTGGACAGTAAGTTGCTGTTTGATAAATATAACAGATATGGCATTTGATTAGCTGCTGAATTTTGATGTAGTTTATGAAAAAAATATTTATAACTGGTGCATGTAATACTGGAAATCTGAGGAGAAATACACTTTTAAAAATGAGGCTATAAAAATAATAAAATGAAAGGATATCTAATGTACTAAGAGGAAGCCATGAAGTGAAAGGTACAGCAGAATACCCTATGCAAAGCAAATTGGCTTCTTTCCATCTCATCTCAGGATAACATAAACTATGCATACCTTAGAGCGACACCAACTTCTTAGCCAGGTGTTGAAGCTAATTATCTTATGTGTGCATTCAGGCATAATTTTGGGAAAAGGTAAGATTTCATTCAGGATTAGAGTTTTGTCTGCATTTAGTACACAATTGATGAGATCCAGCATGGTTCTCTTCATGACCTCAGGGTTGAACACCAGAAATAATTCACATTCAAACTGACTGCCACTCAGCAATATTTATATGTGCCCAATTTAAGGCACTAGGGAGTCCTCAAGACAGCACGCACCCTGGTGCCAGAGAAACAAATGCCACTTTATCCTTGTCCAGCCTCATGAGAATGAAGTCTGTGTGCCTGACAATGGAGTAATGAATTACAGGGACATTTTCGTTTGCATTCTCTGAAATAGTGGTAGTGTAAGGTTTACAGTCCACATACTGATGATACATTGGAATACAAGAGGATACAATATAGTGATACAGCTGTTATGCTTAGACTTAGCCTTCACGGTTCTGGAAGGCTGAGGACATGACTTTTTTTAAAGCCACAGTATTTGTAGCTTTGGTGGGTGCTTGAAGAAGTGCATGTGGTGCACACAGGCCATCTTTTTACATGAGACAGTGTCTCTGTATTGTGAATATACATGCACCTCTCACAGATCATGGAATGTATGTCTGTTAGCATTATACAGGTTTTACACTGCCTACAAATACCCAGTAGTACAAGACCGTCTACATAAGGGACACAAATTGATTTGTCTCCCATGACAACACACACAGTTTATTTTTTACAACAGGTAAATGTCTTCAACTGTTATATGGGCACTTAGTCAACTGGTGTGAAAAGAAAGCACGACAAACATGGTACATTGTCAATCAGTTAAACCTCCTTTGTTGTCTGGGATAAGGAGGTACCCGTAGCACCAGCAAGCTGTCATCAATCACAAAGCAAAATCACAGTACAAAAATGATGTGATTTTTTTCTGCATAAATTAAGCAAAACACAAAATGAAACAGTAGCTTAGCAGTGAAATAATAAAATGAAACAAGTAATCTCACATTTCTAATTTTAGAAGGCTTAATTGTAAGTCTGACAGTTGGCTTACAGCATTAATGCTCTGTTTCCTGCTGTCTAGTGGTACAAGGTTTGACCTCCGCAGTCTCCATTGCCTAACATTTTGACTCTGAGGAAATCACTCAAACCAACTGTTCCCCACAAAAAGAAAAATACAAATGAATATCTGGCTTTAGGACAGTTAATGTTAAGTCAAATTCAGTAACACAGATACAGGAGGAGACATTTTGATCAGTTTAGTACAACCCAGAAAAATGGAGCACTGTAATTTAAACACAAGACAAAAAAGCAACACAGACAGTCATATGTTCCCAGGGTTAGTTAGATGCCCAGAGCACCAAAACTGAAATACTTTTAACTCTATTATCCATCAAATGTGACATTTGATTGGCATTTGGACACATAAGATAAGGCAGGTCCTTCTGTCTCTTCCATCTAGAACCCAAAGAGGTCAAAGGTGGGCTTCCTTTCATCTCTACTATACCCTGTAAATCATGACTAGCCTAAGATAAACAGAGATAGGCTGCCAAAATACTGCAAGCAAACAATCCACAAAAGGAAAACCACTTTAATACGAAACACAGCAGAGCTTTCGGATACAGTCCTTCATCAATACTAAAGATTGCAAACTTCTTCAAGCTTATATATAGGTCCAAAACAGTCATATGATCAGCAGCCAAAAAATCACATGACCATACTGAAATAAAATTATTAAAACATATAAAGACATATTACAAGGTAAAAACAATTATATGCATAATTATAAATTTTATAACTTCAGTCTACTAAGCCTAACCAAAATTGGTTTAAGGCTTAACATACTGTTTAAGCCAGGAGGACCATCACTGGCAAACCTTAAAATCCACTCATACTCTTTAATTTCTAAAAAATTATTTAAATCCCCACCTCTCGGAGAGGGATAGACAGAATCTATAACTCTAAACTTAAAAACATGATCTTGTCCACAGTCTAACATGTGTTTATATAGAGCATTTCTGTCAACACATCTTCTAATTTCAGACTTATGCTCTGTGATGCTCTCTTTTAACTTACGCGTGGTCTTCCCTACGTAAAATGATTTGCATGACATACAAGTGGCCAAATATACTATGTGCGTTGTACTACAAGTTGCTGAAACATGAAACCTAAAGGTTTTCCCAGTCACAGGATGTATAAACACATCACTCCCTGCACCAACAATATCCTCACAACAAGAACAATTGTAACACTTACATGTGCCAGGACTAGAAGATAGTGGTCTTATAATATTGATAGAAAAGTCCTTATAACATAAAGAATTTTTTAAGGTTCTCATATTCCTATAGGCAAAATACGGTCTATTACCCAAATAAAAGCTTTAGTTCATTGGAGGCCATCAAAATCAGCCAATTCTTAGATATAATTTGCTTTATAAATGGTGTTCTGAGGCTATACGCGGTCACATATCCAATTGAATCCATACATGCATCTGTGCTATTAGAAAGTGTGTCAACTGGATCCAGTGGGTCAGATAGAAATATAGGGCTAAGTTTAGTTTTCCTGTCCTGCATCACTTTCTCCTTCTCAGCAGAAAGAAGAATACTGTCATAGCCACTGAGGGAGAAATCCTCCAACATTTCCTCTAATTGCAGTTCAAAACAGTGATCATCAGTATTAAGTCTGCTTAACCTGCATAACTGAGACCTCACAATGCCCCTAAAGATATGTGGTGCATGCATACTATTAAAGTGGGTATATCTACCTGCACACACTTCCTTCCTATGTAGCTTTGTATGCAAGAGTCCATCTTTAAAAATTACTTCAGCATCCAGGAAAACAATATCAGCGTTAGACCATGTCATTTTAAACTTTAGGAAAGGAGAAACTTCATTCAAATAATTCAAAAACATATTCAAAGTGTCTAGTGTACCTTTCCAAAGTAGAAAACAATCATCCACAAAACACTGGAAAAACCTGATATATTGCCTGTAAGGGTTCAGGTCACTAAAAATATGTTTGCTTTCCCACTGGTAAAGCACCAGATTAGCATAGGTGTTGGCTACGGAGGTGCCCATAGCCACACTGGTAAGCTGATGATAAAGAAAATCATTAAAGAGAAAAACATTATTTTTCAAGATAACATCCAAGAGGCTACACCAAGTCTCAATTTTACCATAGTCAGGATTGGGACGTGATGTCAAAAATTCTCTCAAAAGATCAATCCCGATATCATTCGGGATGACCGTAAAGAGAGAAACTATATCCAAAGTTACCAAATAATATTCATTACTAGCCATTTGTTCCTTCTCTGAATTATACCATATTCGTAGCTTTTGCAAAAAGTCAAAACTATCACGTAAAACTGATTCACATTCATTCAGAAAAGGTTGTAGCTGCCCATGCAGATAAATGGAGATGGGCTCAGTTACCCATCCTGCTCCTGAGACAATGGGCCTCATAGGGGGATCTGTAATCGATTTATGAATCTTGGGAATCCCATAAAGACGGGGTGTGATAGGACAAGAAACTGTTAGATAATTAAACAAGTCAAGATCTATCTGGCCCTGTAACTGTAAATCATAAATGACCATATTGACATATGTTATACATTTTTTCACATCCACACCTGTAATACATCTAAAGGCAGTAGCATCCTCCAATAAATAAGACATAGCAGACAGATATCTATCACACTCCATAAGTACCACTACTCCCCCCTTATCAGCTTGCTTAATTACAATTTCTTTACATGAGCATAAGTCCTTAAATGCTCTAAACTCATCCAACGATAAGTTATATCTGTTCTTTTTAATTTTATTATTGTCCTCATACAATTGTCTAATCTGTAGTTCACAAAGGTCATGAAAGGCTTTCACCACCGGTACATTAACAGGTATAAAAGTACTTAAGCGTTTAAATCTCCTTTCTGCCATAGGTGATTCACCAAACAGTACTTTTAGGTTTAACATTCTGGTAAATTTCTTTAAGTCAGTTAAGGCAGACACCAAGTCATCACCACAAGAGGGAATAAAATTAAGTCCCTTTGATAAAACTGATAAATGAGCTTCTTGTAACTCAAACGCTGACAAATTTAACGTACCTCTGACTATTTTCGGCCCATCTTGGCTGTGCCTAAAGGGCTATCAAGCTTCCTTTTATTAGACGCCCCAAAACGTGTAACTGAAGAATCCCTTGATGTCGTAGATCGCTCCTTTATAACTTCAGGCTGTTCTAATGAAAAACGCTTGTTAGAAGTAAAGTTGATGGTTAACTGTTGGGATTTTCTCCCCACCTCAGTGTTAGCATTCTCAGTAGTTGCAATCACTTGTTTCGATGTTGTAGAAGCAGTGGAACTCTCAGCTCCAACAGCTGGCGTAGCGTGGGTCAAACCATTCGCAAATACAGGTGGGGGAGCTGTTTCAGAGGCATTTTAGTTAGTTCAGTAGAGGCTGGAACAGCGTCACTCACAACATCCAAAGTATCCAAACTACCTTTGGTTTTGACTCTATTAATAGACAGAAAATCACTTTTTAATTTGTTACTGTTATTTAGAGGAAAATTCTCCCTGGACCAAGAGAAGATATTCCCTCTACCAAAATCATTGATGTCGCGAACAAGTTTACGCTTTTTAGTTGCTTCCATTCTGGCATCTAGTATCTGCAACCTCCCCACCATATCTTGAAAACTATTTGACATGCTGGGAAAGATAGACATAGCCAGTATGTCATTCTCAAGGGAGCAAATGTCTTTTTTAAGGTCTTCCTCTACAGTTAAAAAATACTCATTCATGAGGGACATATAATCCAAACCCAGCTTAATGTTTAACTGTTGCCACTTCTTAAGCAGCTCTGGGTATGCGTTCCCATATGAGGGCATTTTAAGAATCCGTAGCCCCCTGGGAACAATCCCTCTATCACATTGCAAATGCTTAAAGGTGTTGGCCTTCCTTTCCAGTGTTTGTAAAACCTTGTTAAACTCAGATATAGCATCTGTATCTGACACAGGAACATCCACAATTACAGGATTCATTTCCTCAGCAAAGGTTAATAGGGGGTTGGTTTCAATATTAATCAAAGACTTGATAGAAACAGTCACACTTGCCATAGTAGACTAATAGGCTGCAGCAGAATAGACCTTGATGGTGGAGAATCGTCACGGCAGATATACAACAGATAACAGAGATAGGCTGCCAAAATACTGCAAGCAAACAATCCACAAAAGGAAAACCACTTTAATGAGCTCTTTGGATACAATCCTTCATCAATACTAAAGATTACAAACTTCTTCAAGCTTATATATAGGTCCAAAACAGTCATATGATCAGCAGCCAAAAAATCACATGACCATACTGAAATAAAATTATTAAAACATATAAAGACATATTACAAGGTAAAAACAATTATATGCATAATTATAAATTTTATAACTTCAGTCTACTATGCCTAACCAAAATTGGTTTAAGGCTTAACATACTGTTTAAGCCAGGAGGACCATCACTGGCAAACCTTAAAATCTACTCATACTCTTTAATTTCTAAAAAATTATTTAAATCCCCAGGGATAGACAGAATCTATAACTCTAAACTGAGCATAGCCCAATTTCCTAACAGGAGTATCTGAATAAGGGACTTGCTGACGGTCATACAATAGGCAAATAGAGTCTGACAGAATCAGACCCTAGACTACAAGATGAAGTTTATTAACAGCTCACAGCTTTACTTGTCTGATCTAACTGCCAGTCTCTTGTTACTTGCTCTTTCCATAACATTATCTTATTGGTTATTAAATATACCATCTCCTAAATTAGGTTAACAGCCATGACCATCAGTTCATTTAACCCTAATGTGTAAATGAATGGAAAAGAACTGCAATGGAAAGTATGACAAACATCACCAAAAGGAAGCAAAGAAGCAGAGTATACTGTTGACTGTGTAAAGAAGACATGCGTCCAGTATTATGAAACACTTATTTAGGGAAATTTGGGAAAATACCTCGAACAGGCAAGAAAATTGCCTCTCAAAAATATATTGGAAGATACATAAGAATAAAGAAATAACATAAATATTAGGCATAATTCTTTAAAATCTGAGAAAAATAGAAGGCTTTTTACATTGCAATAACAACAGGGCAGAAATAAATAAAATAATCAATTTTAATCAATTAAGGCTCTGTAGTCTAATTCACACAGGGCTATGATAAACACAGTTCTCTGGAGACCATACTGCTGTCGTTTTTGGACGATATGTTTGGGTTTGCAAAGAAGGTTGTAAGATTCAGTGACAGAGTGAAAATGATTCAGAGATTTCTTGCTACATTTATAAATGTCAGTGTGTGCTACCATGTTTCAGAAAATGCAAATAATAAAGAAAGGAAGGAAGGGATGGATGAAAGATGAGAGGAAGGGCATAGAAGTAAACTACATTTCTACAGTCATGGGTGACACAAAATTTCCTGTTCTTCATGGCTATGGAGGATTTTGGAACCCAGTAATAGACTCTCTGTAAGAGATGGCAAAATCCAAAAGGAAAAAAAAAAAAAAAAAAAAAAAAAACACCTGATACAAAGAACTCATTTATCAAGTGGCAGATCTTAAAATGGGGTAGGAATGAGTAATACAGGTAAATCATATCTTCATATAGCACATTACCTTGGAGAGAAAGTAAAGTTATGACTAGTAACTTACAGTAGAGACAAGTAATGTACAACAATAATATGCAATCAAGATCTTGGCCGCTCTTAAACTGCAGACATGGTAAAATATATGGGGTTCAAACCAACAATGGAAGTTTGGGTGATGGGGATCTGTTTTTTCTTTCTGCATTATATCCTTTGCTGAAGCAGTATGTCAATGATAGTCATTCACTGAGGTTTAATTCAGTGCAGAAAAAAAGAAAGTAAAGAGAGAGAGATTTCATTGCATTCAGAATCTGCAAAAAATGTGTGACCACATACATTGGCTCCATGGCATGAATGAATGAATGAAGATCTGGCAAGGATCTAGGTGACTAGGGTTTGACTAGTAGACTGGGTAATGGAGATGTCAACAGGGGAGAGGAGAGAATGAAGTGGCTCTACCTGCAAATATCTCACTGGGAGAAGGGGATGGCTATGTGCTCAGTAGTATGGAAATAATTTGAGATCATGCTTGGAACCAAGAGATGCCACAATATACTTACCTATAGAGGGGAGGTATCTGAGGTGATGATGTAACCTAGGTATGACCCTTCCTCCCAGAACCAAGTAACCCTCCCCTCCGATGAATATATTCTGAGTATGCAAAAAAATGGCTAGGTTAAACACAAAATCTCTAAAGCCAAGGCAACAAATATGATGGCCCCAGTGTATTCATTTCCCTCAGGATGAGGTTAAGATTCATATCTCAGCTGAGTGTAGACTATCATGCTGATGGGGGTTATATTAGCATATAACCACAGATTGCATGAGTAGACATGGAGGATGAAGCAATAGGGAGCAGGACAGGTTATAAAGTCAGTAGCATGTCAGAAAGAAAAAGTTTGACAAATATAGCATTTATCTCTTTCCAATACAACTGGAATCCCCTGTAAAGAATTTAAGGAAATGGTGTGGAAAATCAATAAGCAAACATTTGGTATCATATTAGTCTGCCTTAATTAAATGAGCTGAAGTTTTGCTTTAACTGACTATGGGTATTTGAAAGGGCTACACACAGCCATGCTACTATATTTTCTTTCTTTCTTTATCTAGCTTACCATC
>NC_056726.1:1860014032-1860016553 GCF_019279795.1 Protopterus annectens | reverse complement strand
TTACAGAAACATTGTAGCTGCCTTTAGCAGCAATCCTCCTCTGAGGAGCACATTACATACTGATAGCTGATTACAGATGATGACAGTGACTACACGTCTGTTTCCTTTTCTGGGGTTATACTCACATATCCACCAGGACCATGAGCTCTGTTGGGCACAGACACCCACTCCCCAAACAGAGTCATGTATCAATAGACTCTGCTGCCAGTATCAACATGATCAGGATATAATCAGATAGTGTAAGCCAACACCTATGAAGCAGCTATTACACATGGGCAACAGTCTCCTACATCTTATACTCCTACTGCAAATGTTACACTGGAGTTAAAGATGATATGCAACCTGTTTCATTACTAGTACTGTGTACTACCTTACATACAGTATGTGCAAGCAGCTGTTAGGATGGCAATGAGAAGTTAGGCTACACAAACCTGGTAGTTCAACCAGTGCGTCTCTACTCTCAATATCCATTCTATGTTGGTGTGCACATAGCCATTTGGCCCAGCCCTGTAACATGGGTCACTACATATTTGCATAACATGTACACATGCACAGCTGTTATTGCTTGCAAATGATACTAAAGAGGTCCAGTCCTATAACAAGGGTCACTACAAATTTGCATAACATGTACACATGCACAGCTGTTATTTCTTGCAAACGATACTAGAGAGGTGGATATTACATGTTATGTGCATGGATAGTTACCTAGCTCTTCCAATTATCTTTGCTATCATGCTGCTAAACTGTCAGATGAATACAAGTGATATGTATCCTGTAACTAAGTATTGTAATTCAAGAAAGTATAGAAATCCAGGAAAGTTTGTTGGCTCACCACAAATTTAATGTATAAAGTTCCACAAAACACGTAAAGCAAACTGGCACAGATAAATATTTATTTGTGCCAGTTTGCTTTACGTGTTTTGTGGAACTTTATACATTAAATTTGTGGTGAGCCAACAAACTTTCCTGGATTTCTATACTTTCTTGGATTTTGTAGTTGAGCGGCACTTTGTACTACTTGTTTTTGAGTATTGTAATTGCCAATAGACATAACTAATGTTTGCATAACATAACAGAAATGCTATGCAAAATGGAATACAGATCTGCCTACAATACTGCACATTACACAGTTATTGGCACAATATCCCACAATGGAAACCATATTTGCACTGTAAGCCCACCTTTGACATGTTCATCTTACTTATTCACCCATACATATGTCTACTATTACACTATATCTACATATACTATCCCCTGTTATAGCACATACTTGTTGGACCAACCCTGACACTAACAGTGGCTGGAAGTGAATTGGTGAATTCCAAGCCCATATATATCATCCCTTGTGGTGTATGAGGAGTTTGCCTTGTGACCTACAGCGGTACACACAGAGAATACTGCAAGCATTACTACTGCTCAACAATACATTGTTACAAGATAGCTATTTCCAATATATGCATTGATTACACTGTAATTCTTACAGAACAGGTACTACATATACAGACATACTAAATGTTATAAATACCTTTTTAGTAACTGGAGGTGTTATTGACCAGTATATTACTCATTTTCGGTTTGTGTTTCAGTATTTTGCACTGTTCTACAGGTAGATACAGATGGTTTGAATGTGTGACAAGGAAACCTTTTATAGTTACAGATCAGTAACATGTGCTTCCCGATAACCAATTGGTATTGCAAAGTAGTTAATTACATGCACATTAGCTGCACAGCTACTGCCTTAGCCAATACCATGGCAACAGTGGAGAATAATTGAGTACTCTACTTGGGCGTTATCCCTTTGCCTTACTTGCGAGGAGGACAGCCTGGAAGTGTTGTTTAAAATCTATTGCAACAGCTGTATGGAGACGAAAACTAATATATTGTGTGTAATGCCTAGAGGATTTGGTCTAAATGTGAGTACTGCTGTTATATTTCTGAACATTGCTACTTGTGCATGGTTTGTCTGTACCTAATACTTCTGCATATGTTTCAGTCTGGCCAGGATGTTTGACCAGCTCAAGGCTGCATAGCTATGTATATAATGTTAGGGGGTTTACAGTGTGCTTACCAGACATCTTTAGTTTGGTGTTAATGTGTATCATACTGTGTCGATAATCAGTAATCGGTAACATTTCCAGGTGTACTAACCTTTCAACCCTCTAAAACGGGATTAGTTCAAACAAACATCATAACATCAGCAGCTGTTCCATTGTATAACAGTAACTATTTCACATAGGGCCATGTTAGTGTGTTTGTGTCCAGGTATGTTAAGGTTTCAGCAGATGTCGTGCAGTGGTTGAATAATTGGTTATTTTATGACAGTATGTATTGATGTAATTAGTTTGGGTGTGGGAGAGATGTTGGTGGGTGTACATAGCAGATGCAGGTGTGTAGGAACCACTTTTTTATACATGTTCTATGTGTGTGGGGGGGTTCTTTCCCTATGTGAACACCTATCTCTTAGTGGACTAATACTATGGTTATTGCAGGCTGATTCATTAATGCACTGTTAAATGCTTCC